>NC_041394.2:155504530-155557030 GCF_900747795.2 Erpetoichthys calabaricus | reverse complement strand
TTGAAGCCCCTAACGTTGCGGTCAGCAAGTCGGCTAACATCCGCCATGTGCCGTCTTTCAGTTGCGAGAAGCAGATCATAGAATGGTTGAAACTGTTGCCCCTAACGTTGCGCCACGGCGTGTGCTTCGTTTATACCTCGTGTCTTCTCATTAAACTTTTATCTCGCGAATATGTTTTTGCAATCCGCAGCGGGAGCGTTTCTATAAACTTAATTTAAACTTACGTTTTACACCGTGCTTTGTTTCCCTTATGAACATGCTTGTATGCTTAACTCGCTCCGTTCTCAATTGTTTAATTAATTTTTTGCTCTTCGCTGTTTGCGGCTGTTCCTCCATTTCCCCCTACTTCGTTCTTTTATCTCGCGAATATGTTATTGCAATCCTTAACGGGAGCGTTTCAATAAACTGATTGAAAATAGTTTTGCATTTACCTTTTGAGTAAAAGGCGAGCTTTTAAGCCTGAGAAATCACCCCGTAAATGCACACGTTTAATTGGACATGTGTTAATATGTATGGTTACACAGTATTAAAAGACAGTGAACAACGTCAGTTACCTTTCTTCCCGCGTTTGATAAAAGGTGAGCTTTTAAGCCTGAGAAATCACCCCGTAAATGCACACATTTAATTGCACATGTGTTAATATGTATGCTCACACAGTATTAAAAGGCAGTCAAAAACTAACGTAATTTACCTTCGTTCCCGCGTGTGACTCGTGCTGTAAATGTCTTCCTTGTTTTTAGTTCACGTGATTACGTAGGAGGCGTGATGACGCGATACGTGACTCCGCCTCCTCCATTACAGTGTATGGACAAAAAATATGTTCCAGTTATGACCATTACGCTTTGAATTTCGAAATGAAACCTGCCTAACTTTTGTAAGTAAGCTGTAAGGAATGAGCCTGCCAAATTTCAGCCTTCCACCTACACGGGAAGTTGGAGAATTAGTGATGAGTCAGTCAGTGAGTGAGTGAGTGAGTCAGTCAGTGAGGACTTTGCCTTTTATTATTATAGATATATATATATATATAAAATATATGTGTATGTATATATGTATATATATATGACAGCAACTTACCCAGTTACCGTGGGTCTTCCTCGTGGAATAACTTGTAATGTTTGAATAAAATCTACAGCGAGTAAAACGACATTACCTCCTATTTTTTTTTTTTACGATCTCTGAGATGTTGCTTTTTTCGGTTCAAGGCTTCATAAGCTTTTTTATGTTCTATGGTGTACTTATCCCAACCCATCATCTTTGAATGTTGCAAGACTTTCGCCTTGTATGTAGATCGGGGTAATTACATTCATTGCATTCCTAGTCTGAATCACAATCTGATTGTATGGGTGGTTACCTGGCACTGTAGGGTTGCCACCCGTCCTTTAAAATACGGAATCGTCCCGTATTTGAAAATGAAATTGTGCATCCCGTTTTGAATCAATACGGGACGGGATTTGTCCCGTATTTTTTTTATCATTTTTTTTAAAGCAGCGTCTCATGCAAATCATCCCACACGCATTTTATGAAGATGCCTCCTTTCCTACTTTTGATTGGGTAATACTTGATGTCATCGTTAGTTTGATTGGTCTTTTTAACTGTCCAGTGAGGAGGGCGGGTCTTTTAAGTAGAGTCTGCAAACTGTTGGCACTGGGATGTGGCACCCGCTGCAGTATGCGTCCCTTATTTTTTTGTATTAAAAGTGGTAACCCTACCTGGCAGGTAACACTTATGTTTGGTCATGAAGTCGTCTAAAATCCGCCACGTGCCCTCTTTTAATTGTGAGAAGCAGATATATATAGCCAAATTCTCGCGCTTCGTTGCGGCGAAATACTGCTTTTAATTTTTTAAGAAGAAAATAAAACCTTTTTAAACGGATCGAAAATATACCAATAACAATTTGTTAAGGATCTGTTTTTTTGTGAACCTCGCTTTTCACAGCTGTCGCGCTACGCCGTGTGTTTCGTTTATTTGACAGTATGTAGATCGTGGTAATTACATTCATGGCATTCGTTTTCTGAATCACAATCTGACTGTATGGATGGTTACCTGCCAGGTTACGCTTGTGGTTGGTCAGGAAGTCGCCTTACATCCGCCACGTGCCCTCTTTCTGTTCCCAGAAGCTGATCATAGAATGGTTTTAATAGTTTACTTTCAAATAATGCAAAGAGTATGCAACACGTGTTTCTCCCTAATTCTGGGCTCATCAGGCATACACACTCACTGCATCCCCTCTCGGGAATCGAATCTCTATCGTCAGCGGCAGAGTTGAAGCCCCTAATGTTGCGGTCAGCAAGTTGGCTAACATCCGCCATGTGCCGTCTTTCAGTTGCGAGAAGCAGATCATAGAATGGTTGAAACTGTTGCCCCTAACGTTGCGCTACGGCGTGTGGTTTGTTTATACCTCGTGTCTTCTCATTAAACTTTTATCTCGCGAATATGTTATTGCAATCCGCAGCGGGAGCGTTTCTATAAACTTAATTTAAACTTACGTTTTACACCGTGCTTTGTTTCCCTTATTAACATGCTTGTATGCTTCACTCGCTCGCTTCTTATTGTTTCGCTCCCTTCTCAATTGTTTAATGAATTTTTTGTTCTTCGCTGTTTGCGGCTCCTCCTTCATTTGTCCCTACTGCGTTCACAGTCTTTTCACATGATTACGTGGGAGGCGTGATGACGTGACAATCAACTCCTCCTCCCACGGCCATCGAGCTGCCGTCCATTACAGTATATTGTGAAAAAAGAGGTTCCAGTTATGACCATTACGCGTTGAATTTCGAAATGAAACCTGCCTAACTTTTGTAAGTAAGCTGTAAGGAATCAGCCTGCCAAATTTCAGCCTTCCACCTACACAGGAAGTTGCAGAATTAGTGATGAGTCAGTCAGTCAGTGAGTCAGTGAGGGCTTTGCCTTTTATTAATTAGTATAGATAACCTCTTTAACACACTACTTCTCCGCTGTGAAGCGCAGGTATTTTGCTAGTATATATATATATATATATATTGCATAGTTTACTGTCAAATAATGCAAAGAGTACGCAACACATGTTTCGCCCTTATTTTGGGCTCATCAGGCGTACATACTCCACTGCACCCCTCACAGGGATCGAACCTCGGACGTCAGCGTCAGAAGCGAAGCCTCTTTACGTTGCGCCACGGCATCCTCACTCATGCGCCAGCCTCTGTTCAAATCGGTCTACCTCTCGCCATGTGTTGGAGCGTACCTTGCCTCCACTTAACTAGCGACAGACATTATCATTTACACATTGTTAAGGAATAACATGTGACGTTTTTGAGAGAGATATCAGAGCTACGTGTGTTTTAGAGGGTAGCTGCTGATTGCCAGAGATATCATGGCCAAATGCTTTTCTTCCCATGTGGGGGACGCTCTCCAGTCAGAGCTGAATTACATTTTTTTTTAAATTGATTTTTAAAGTTTATCCTGTTTCACTATTAGTTCTTAACCAGCAAGCCAAAAAAGGAATGTATAAAACGTTTTTATCCAGAAAGAGTTATCAAATAGGGTACACAAGGTCAAGGCATGACAAAATAAAAACAAACTTGGAGAATGGGTGAAAGTGTTAAATAACAGCTAGATTCCAAAAAGGCAGGCCAAAGATTAAAGCCACAAAAGTGCTAAACACAACACAACACAAGAAACAGCCATGTAGGTGTGGCATAGAGAAATGAGGAGAATGTTGGGGAGAAAGACAGAGAAGAGACATTTGGAATACCAATGACTATCTTATAGCCATATCAAAAAAAAAAAGAATTCAACCTTTTTCAATTTAATGAATATATAAATCTGAAAAGGAGAAGCTTTTTCGTGTAGTTATTAGGAGTTGCCTGAACTCTTCAAGGCAAGCATTCACAATTTAAATGAAAATGTATCTGTTCTTTTTTTATGAAATTATGCTTCATTTTTCATTTGAAGACTGAAATTTTCTGGTATTTATCCACTATATATACAGTATATATATATACTGTATATATATATGGAAGCAAAGGTCTGTGATACATGATCCACAAAGGGAGACAATGAGTCATGTATCTTAAAATAGTTTTTTTATTCCTAAGTTTTCGACAACCTGCCAGGTATCATCATTAGAGGAAAATGATAAGACATTGATAAAACACAAGAAAAGACAGGAAAAAGAGTTGGGGATCCACCCCAATGTGATAATTTCTCATACTACAGAATGAAAGAAAAAGGGACACCATGAACTTCAAAAATATTTTACATTAATGAATGAATTACTGAACCATAAGCAAAATAATTAGGATAATTTAAAAAAAATAGGCCTCAATGCACAAATATGGAAATGCTAAAGGAAAAAGTAATAAAAAAATATAAAGGAGAAAGTCCACGTCATCAAAAATACACAAAAGAGAAAAACCAAGAATCAAAATGCAAAGCAGAAAGGTCAAATTTTCACACAATATACACAGGACAAAGGCAAAGTAATCCAAAACATACATGGTCTAATAATTAGTGAAAGCCAAAAAGGCCTAACCTAAATTTATATAATCAACCAGAAACATTTTTCTTCAGTAAACAATGCTAAAAAAACAAGAAACTAGAAGCAAAAAGAAAAATTTGGTCTGCCTAAATAGAGAGAAAGGTCAAAAAATAAAAATGACCACAAAATGTGAAAACCAACATGTGGGCCAAGGTCATAACCAGCATTCAGAAAGAACCTTTTATCAGAGTACAGAGTCAAAAAATGACTGTTCACTCAAGACCTGGGGGGTATGGTCTGGTTGCGGGGTGGGTGGGGTGTGCATTCATGTATAATGCTTTGCATAGAATTCAAATTAATACATGGCGTATACACAAAAATAAAAATGTGCATACACACAAAAAAATTCAGATGCATAAAGTTGTGCGTAAGCAAAGTTTTATGCACTCTCCCTTTATAAATCCCAATCGATTTGAATTTTAACGCAGATGCATGCATCTACAGCCCCACCCCAACTCCTCCCAGAATTTTGCCAATTTGAATATGCAAACCAATATAAATAGCCCCTTATGTTCAATGTATTGTTAAAAGCAATGGCAAAGGTATGTGTAAAAAAAGAATTTCAATGAATGTGAAATGGAGGTCCTGTTCAGTGAAGTGGAAGCAAGGAAAAACATACTATTTGGTGGCTTAAACAGTGGTAAAAGCAACAAAAGAAAACTGATGGAGTGGCACAGCACAGTGGAGGCACTCAAAAGTTCACGTTCAGAAAGTCACACAGTGCCTGAAATAAAAAAGGAATGCAAATCAAGTGTGAACAATTTGCATATTTAATAAGACAAACAAGCAGGCAGCAGATGCAGTATTACTGTTTATTATGTTTCAGACAATATGAGGCTACAAAAGGTGTGCACCATCACGAGGACTACTGTGGCGAGCACATCTTCGCATGCTGGCTGTGCATACACCCCTGCCTCAGAAACTGCCAGGCGACCATCTGGCCATATGCTGTTAGACGCTGTTCTGGAGTCACAAAATGCAATAGTGGATGCTGTAAGAGATGTAGAGAAAGGAACTAAGGAATATAAATGCTGTACTATGTGATTAAATTAAAGTTAAATTAATTGGTTAAAAATAAATGCTGCTTTGGATTACCCATTTCCACATTCTGCTAATTACATTTAAATTGGCTGATCATTTGGTAGGTCAGGGTTAGGTTGATCATACCTCATCTCTTCAGATATGGGTAAGCCACGATTGTAAACCACATTATGCAGCAGGCTACATATTTGCACAATGAGACACTTCTTTGGACTATAGAGCACAACATTAATAGAATGGAAATGTTTTCTATTTACATAAGCAGATTCATTCTCTAAAGGTGCCTTTATAGCAATGTGTGTGCAGTCAACCAATCCGATTACACTAGGAAAACCGGACCTTCTGAAATTGCGCTATGATGTTTGCCTGTTCTGCCACAGGGTAACATATACTGTTTCTGGATGACATGCTGATAATACCATTGCATAGAACTGGCATGGCGTGACTCAATGATGACTGAGAAATACTCAATTGGTCAGCTAGATCATGTTGAAAAGTTCTTGCGAGGGTGAACAGAACTTGCAGAGGAGGAGGTACAGCACAATTTCTCAAAGTCTGCCTTTGAAAAGCTGGTCCCAGTTCAAAACACACCCCCAAGAAGATAGCTCTTGGAAAACTAAATCGACTTAGAAGCCAGTTATCATCTGCATCCAGCAGGGGGTGCTAGCTCCCTTATTGGAATAAGTTCTTTTGCAATTGTGGCACGTTACATAACCTGAAATAGATATAATATTAAAAGGTGATACCCCTCCCTTAGTGATACGGCGGTAAGAAATCACATAGGAGAAATAACTTAGCTTTCTTTAATGATGGTTTACGCTGCATAACAGACGAGGAAGCCACGACAAGAACCCAGTTCAGGAGTCTGCCATTTTCGTCGCTGCATTGGAAGGATTTTCCGGATCGGATGACGTTATCTCCCATCCGTCTGTCGGCTTCAAAGGTTTGCCGGGCATTGTTCCAAGGCTTTATACTCTTTCTCCATGTGCAGGCCCCCACTTAGGTGAATAATACAATTCCAAACAAGGCAAAGAGGGGATACAATTTCATGCTGAGTTTGACACACAGAAGTAGTGCATGTTGCCCATTTCGCAGTTGTCCTTAACTTGTCTTGTCTTAAAAAGCTTGCCTAGCAGTTCTTATATGGTGAACTCCTGTGTGCTAAATCTGGCTTTGTGTTAGCTGTACATGTGAGTAGAAAGAAAAGTAGATTTATAAAATATTTTTGTACAGACACAGTGACATATTAAACATTTAAACTTATTACATCATCATAATACAAGAAATCAGAAGGATATCTAAATATGTGCCCTCTTCTAATTCTTCCATTTGTGATGTCTTCTAACAAAGCTAAAGCAGCCATGGTAGCTGAAATAGTTTGGTCATTCCGTACATCATTATTATCTGTATATTGTTACTGAATGATTACAATCAAGTGCCCTAAATTTGTAAATGATATCCAATTAATTTTAGTGTATTTGATAAAGCCCCCATCATAAATGCAAATCAGAAATGAAAGGGAAACCATAGAGAAACAGTAGCACTGCTTTGATGCTAGGTGCTGCCCATTTACAAAACCAAACAGAAACATGCGTATGCATGGTCTGAGGCTGTCATGAAAATGTGCATAGCTTTACACTAAGTTTAGTTTTTATACATCTCGATGTGAGTGTATAAATGGGCATACCCAACATTTTTGTGCGTACACACCAATTATACATGCAGCCCCAATAATTCAGAAATTCTAGTTTGTCACTAAATGAAAAGCTAATATACTGTAAATCAAACTCGGGTATTCCAGAGTTAGTGGGATTGAACTTTATACTGTTGCTTGTTTGACGTCACTAATGAGTATGTCCAAAAAAATTTTGGGATGGGTTTCCACAGCAACGACCAACACAATGTTCAATGGTAAGAAAAAAAAGGCATTACAGTAGAATGTGAATAAAAATTCAACTTTTGTCAGGAGGCAAAAAACACAAAAACATCCCTCAGATTCAGATCAAAACCCTAGTAAGTATTTAGCTGATGCCTCACAGATCCATCTCTGGGGTGTCATTGGGTGATTGATCATTTTATCAGACAAGGCACAGAGACCGATATTAATGGTGTCTGGCAGCAGAATAGATAATATCAGTCTGTCCTACTACCCACAGCAATGGCTAGCAGATTGAAACACAGTGGTGGTGCAGGTATTAATGAACATAATCCAAAAAAGTAAACCAGATACAAACAGGAGGTTTGAATGCAAGCATATCTCAGGCAATTTATCTATAGCAGCAAACAAAGGCAAAATCCAAAAGAACATGTAATATATCAAAAATGTTAAACACTGGGACACTTGACAAAACTGTAAAACAAAGAATTGGCCATTTATATAACTTTTAAAGTACACCAGTTGTACTACCAAGAGGAAGTATGTGGCAGTCCATAAAGACAGAGAAAGGTGGGTTTGCTCAGTTAATCATAAGAAAATAAATGTGCCATAGTCAAAATCAGAAAACCAATCCTATCTGTTGTCTAATCCAAAATGCAATCCAAAAATCATTACTACAACTTAGATGCTAATTCATTTGACTATAATTTAGAGCAAAAGACATACGAGATTTTTACAGAAAGTACCCACTTTGAACTCTGGCTTATAAGTGCCAATTATGCCACTCAACTGTAATGTGACTTCCAGGAGATGTCACCTACCAATCCATGAATGCATCCTTAACCCCAGGTGTGCCACATTGTGGTACCTAAAATGAAAATAAAATGGCCTTGCAATAAGTTTATGACCACGCTTATTGTATTGACTGAAGCAAGACAGTGAGAATTTGTAAATGGAACTGGGGAAAAAACATGGTAAAAAACAGGCAGAGGTCAATAGAAAAATGTCTGCCAACTGACCTCCAAAAAATAACAACACTAACCCAAAAATGTAAGTCTAAAGCCAGAAAAATGTCTGTGAAATCAAATAGAGAATCAACACACTGGATGCTCAGGAAACAAAATGGTGTTATTAAACGTATTAACTGTTGTGAAATTTATAAAATCAACATGAACTTTGCATTTTTCTGGTTCAAAACCCCAGAATCCATGTAAGATATGTATCCAACAGCCATAGAGAAGAATGGAAAAACTGAAAGAAAATAGCTCATTATAAATTGTATGTTTCAGAGTCTAAAAAAACTGTTCAGAAGTTATCATAACTTTTTGCCACCTTATTAAATACTTAACTCTGCTTTGACATTTTTTAATTTACTGCCTCTGTTGAGTTCACATAATTGTATCTAAATATTGACAATTAATAATAGGTGGAGAAAATGCCAACCCAAACTACAGTACACAAAATGTTTAAAGGAAGCACCTACTTCAGTGATGTCTACTTCTTTGCTTATTAGTAAATAATAGCATAAGCAACCTGAACATTAATAAAGAACAAAATCTTAAAAAGTTAAAAGAAATTCATCATCATGTAACATACAAAATACTGTACTTGCTTTATTCCAGTAAAGTCCAGAGGAGAGCAACTAGTCTGATTTTCATACTTAGTGGTATGAGCTATAAGGAAAGGTTGAAGGAGCTGAACCTTTTCAATTACAGCAAAATGGAGATTAAGAGGTTTCATGACTGCTATTATCTACATAAATAAAATTCTTTTCGTGTTTGAAACAGAAATGACGTATGACCACGGGTAACGGAAATTACGTATGACCACAGAACATATTATAATATAGGAATTTATTATTTGTGTGAGAGTTATTTTACTGATATTGAAAAGAAGAAAAAAAGACTGTTTAAATAAGGAGCTGGTTAGGTGAATGTAAAGAAGCCAGCGGTAAAGCAAGTGAGACTCCGTAATAAGCACGGTTGGGTGCACGGAGAAGGAGTGCAGGTGTTCTAACGAAACTACCCATCGAAATGATCTGCTTACTGATACTACGCATGCGCAGACCAAAATTACGCAACTTTTCTCGAAGCTTACCAACTGCTTGACGATCTGTCCTACCTAGTGTTGAAGTTTGAGGTAAGTGTTACTGTATTTCAGTAATATGTATGCTTTTCTTAGCCTTACTACATTAATGCATTTATTACAGTTTACTGCATAGGTATTTTTAACTGATGACATGGTATAACGTTATAAGTTTAACGTGAACTTTTTGCTACGACTTACAATAAACGGATGGGTGTAACATATACGGTGTACTGTATATACCATTCATGCCAAGTAATCTTTTGCTTTTGTTGACATAGTGTGTAATAAATAAACTGTTAATTTAATGTGCTAATTACAACTTGTTTATTTTGCTTTTTTAAGCTATGGAAAAAAAGTGGGAAGAAATTTATAACTCACAAAAGGAGGGCTAATGGATGTGTTAACCAGTGAGTCTGCCATGAGAACTGCAAAGATGGACATAGCCTGTGCTCTCCTTGAATACAGAGATAATACAATGATATGATTCACATACAGTAATATATTTTATCATACAGTTCATAAGGATTCTTCTGCAAAAGTTCTGTTAATGTGAAAGGAGCATCCCAATGTTCTAAGATCCAATACTTGTTTGTAATGATATCTGATTAACATCTTTGATATTGCATTTTGGAAAACCTAACATGATGCAACACACTTTCAAATTTTAAGTTAGGTTTGCTTGAAGAATTATTTTGTCAGAAGCCGCAAATATTAGCATACTAGCAATAAAATAATTGAAAGTAAATAAAATATTGAGTGAAGATTATTTTCTTATTTTGAATAACAGCAGTGTGTTACACCTAACACTACTATTGCTTTTTCAAAATACTGAAAATTAATCAAATGACTGATGTTAAAGCTTGTATACTAATGAGAACAACTGTGATTATAGGCAATGCAGAAGGTTATTGCTTGGTTTGTTCCAAGCTGGAAGATGATCCCAACAAAAGCACAATTGAAATGGTAACAATATTTCAACATGTACCATCCACAATAATATAATATTCTACTATGCTCATTTTCAGTCTTCATAATTTTGTTCTTGGGGTCTAGTAATATAACTTAACAAGTAACATATTAACTGCTTCTACACCTGCTTGGCCGCATCGGAAGAAATAGTTAATTGACTCAGTCACTATTATTACTGTTTCCATGTTCAGACTAATCGTTATGTTTTATTTTTCAGGTGCAGTGTGATATGTGCAGTCGCTGGGCACATTTTGAATGTGAAAAATACAATGAAAAAATTGAAATAACATATGTTTGTAAAAAATGTATAGATAAATAATTATTGTTCTTTGGTCTTTGTTGTTGGAGTGTTTTATTGTTCACAAATGTATGTAAATTAAAGCCTTTCTATTCTTCCTATGATGTGCTATTGTTTTATTTGAAATGCCCTCAAATAAGGTGCTTTATGGACCTTAAAAGTTTCACTTAATATGTTCAATAGAAAATATTACACATACTTTATAATGTTGAATGTAATACAGTTGTTGTTTATTTTGTTATACTATACTGTACAGTATATAATGTGTCAGCTTTGCAGTATATTTCAGTCCTTGGAAATGTGTTACTGATGTACCCATATGCATTATGAAGGTAGGATGTTTAGTTAGTGTTATTTACCCCATCGAGATGATCTACCCATGTGTATAATAAAGGTAGGATGTTTAGTTAATGTTATTTACCCCATCGAGATGATCTACCCATGTGTATAATAAAGGTAGGATGTCTAGTTAGTGTTATTTACTTCATCAAGATGATCTATCCATATGCATTATAAAGGTAGGATGTTTAGTTAGTGTTATTTACCCCATCGAGATGATCTACCCATATGCATTATAAAGGTAGGATGTTTAGTTAGTGTTATTTACCCCATCGAGATGATCTATCCATGTGTATAATAAAGGTAGGATGTCTAGTTAGTGTTATTTACCCCATCAAGATGATCTACCCATGTGTATAATAAAGGTAGGATGTTTAGTTAATGTTATTTACCCCATCGAGATGATCTACCCATGTGTATAATAAAGGTAGGATGTTTAGTTAGTGTTATTTACCCCATCGAGATGATCTACCCATGTGTACTGTATAATAAAGGTAGGATGTCTAGTTAGTGTTATTTACCCCATCGAGATGATCTACCCATATGTATTATAAAGGTAGGATGTTTCAATAAGGTAGCACCAATCGATAGATACATCTGTCGAAATAAACTACGGTAGGATACTTCGACAAAGTAGGACAAAGGACCTTCGGAGCACACGGCTTTGCTTTGTTTTTATGGTGCGGGCGTTTTATGCACAATTTACATACCATTTCTATTATTATTAAAGTTATTAAGCAGATCTCATACGTTTGCAATCTGAGATTTTTCTTCTTTTTTTGCATATAACAAAGACATATGCTTTACATTTACCAATCCAACAGATTGCACATCACAAACATTAACACTGCAATCTTTTCTTCGTGTCTGCCGTTTCTATAGGAGGGTGACAATGAGTTAAATTCCAATGGATGTTTTTCAAATGTTGACAAGCAATAAGCAAAAGGAATCAATGAAAACCACAGACAACAAAAACAGCAAAAAAAAAAAAAAAAAAAAAACAGTACGAGGAAAGTTCGAAGAAAGAGATTTTTTTACAATGTTTCTGTTTGGGGATCGTTGTGCAAACGTGCACAACTGAGCTGCGATCACAGATCTAACTGCTCTGTGGATGATTCGTTCAAGCATTTCAAGGTCACTTCGTTGTAATGAAAGCATCTGTTGAATGTACTTCGTAGTAACGTGATTTCTATAGACTCATGTCATATGGGGAAACTGTCGGGACCATAAAAATACTTTGTTGTAATACTCTCTCACCTCGGTCTCTCTCCTCTCTCTGCACCGCTGCAAAGCCCCACCCGCCAAGCGTTCTGAAAAGTCTGAGTGAGTCGCCGTTGCCGGCAGTTCTCTCGCGGCCCGGCTGTCAGACGGCTGCGGACCGGGGGTTGGGGACCCCTGCTTTAGAGGTCTTCCAATCTTGACTCAAAGGTATTTTTGAGAATTGTAGCATTGGTGAGCTGGTTGGGCTTTATGGTCTGTTGTCATCAAAACTATTCAAATATTTTAACGTCCTAATTTTCTAAATTTTGCATAACCAGTTTAAAATTTCAGGGTTGACAGAAAAAAAGAAGAAATTGCTTTGTTAATTAAGGTAAGATTCCAACTATGTTTTTTTTCTATCTGATGCGGGGTCCCTGTCTATTGCAGTTCTGGGACATACAGTACCAACTCAGAGCAGCCCTGTATTTTGACAATTGAATGTGCAGGACCTTCAGTGCTGTTAGTGAGGTGCTTTCTCTCTTTTTTTTTCCCGGAACAAGTCTGCGCCATCCTAATGGGATCTTTTCCACTGCTACTTCTTGTCAGCCTCGGTGCAGTTAAAAAGTAGAAAGACGCAAAGCTATTTTCTTCATCTCTCTTACTTATCAAGGTGTATAGCGCGTTCCTCTTAAGTTGAATGAGGAGCCCAGCACACACAAAAATCTCCAACTCTTAGGAAAATTAATTCTATTAAATACGGAACCCAACCGAACCGTATCCCCAATTTGATATCCTCATCTGGAGTTGTCTTGTATGAATTTATACAAAGGAAATAATCACCCCAACAATTCTTTAAACAATCAAAAAAGAAAATATTATAAATCAAACAAAACAATAAACATCCTTTAAATCCTTGTCAAATCTATAATAACTACACAAACCCTAATTAATATGCCACCCCTTTAAACACTCTATAATATACTCCCCAGAAAACGGCGAAACAGCAAAGAAAGAAAGCAAGCAAGGAAAAGAAACGGAAAATTACCCTATTTACAAACAGCACAAATATATTCACAGTACTTAAACCTATATTACATCTATATACAAATATAAATTAGACACACACACACACAATCCCCACACGTTCCCCAGTCTCTTTTATATTAACTTTGTTTTAAAGTCTAAATTCACACGGCCTGGGAAATCTGCAATGAATCCAGTGATCAAGTCAGATACGTTCTGCTGACTCATATTCGGAATTTAAATGTAAAAGAAGCGATCTCACCGGCCTGGCGACGATTCCTTTGTTGAAGAAAGAAGTCCGTCTCACCCGGGTGTCTGGGCGTTAGCGTCCGTCCATGGCCGATGCCCGCACCATAAAAGCAAAGTAAAGCCGGGTGCTCCGAAGGTCCTTCTAGGTTAGCCGGCACTCCTTCTCCATGCACTCAACTGTCCTTATTACGGAGTCTCACTTGCTATACCGCTGGATGCTTCTTTACATTCACCTTCCCAGCTCCTTATTTAAACAGTCCTTTTTCTTCTTTTCAATATCAGTAAAATAACTCTCACACAAATAATAAGTTCCTATATTATAATATGTTCTGTGGTCATACGTCATTTGTTTCAAACACAAAAATAATTTTATTTATGTAGATTAGTAGGATATGGCAAAAAAATATTCCATCCATATCTTTTCAAAAGAAAAAATCAATAAAATGTTCCAAACAAAAGTAAAAACAGGTTCTGTGTTGAAAGATTTAAAAACAGGGGAACCATAGGTGCTTCAGGCAGCAAGAAGCATTACACATAAACAAGGCCCCATAGCTAAAGGAAAATTTATTGGTAGCATGAAAATGAAATAGATCATTTATAAACTGTTAGTAAGCACATCGAATCAGTCACTCAGATGGAAGCAGATACTTGGTGATTGACGAGCTTCAAATGTGATTCCAGCCAATGAGAAAGGAGTTAAATTGGATCATACTTTTTAAGAACCAACAAGTTCTACCATTAAGTAAGAAATAAAACAGTATGTTATAAAAACAGCCAGGGTTTAGAAGATTAGATCCTAAAACACACTCTAAAGGACAGGACACATAAGTATTAAACAGAAGAAAATGTGTGTGACAGAGGGGAGTAGTGATGTTATTTGAAATGACTTCAATTAAGTTTATTTTTGGAAATCTCCTATCCTACAAACACTCACTATAAATAAGATTCAAAAAGAAATACCCTAAAACTTCCTTATTTGTATGCATCACCACTTAAATGATACTTAGTTTTACACATGAATGCATATTCTTCAATAAATAAAATTCAAATGTCTTGTCTTTGCCCTTAGGCCATATATTATAAAACATTGCAAGCCTTTGGTTGTTTTTCTCTGTTTGAAGGTGGTTTGACCATCTGTCTGTTTACTTACCAAAAAACATTAAAATCATTATTTTTGTTTTAACTGCTCAATGGCTGTTGGCCTCTGCTTCAAAAATGGTTCCCTCTCTTAGATTTCTCCTAGTGAGCCACTCACATCAACCTTTTGAACGGATCCTGTGCATAAGGTCAGGGATAATAGGGAATTACTTCATGCTCTGTTCACAGTAAAACATACCAATGCCACAAAAACAATCTTCAAGACTAGTCAATATTAGTGAAACACACCACTTTTCACATTTTTCTGAGTGAATTTATTAAAATGTGTAATTGCCAGTGCCATTATATAAGCTGTTGTCATATGCAGAACCAGGACAAAATGGACCGTTTTGTCAAAACCAGAAATTTTTTAGAATATTCTTCTCAATCGGAGATATGAAATGTATTTTAGTTATTTATTATCTATACTGGCAACTTCAAAGCAATACAAAGAAATGAAAAAAACATCAGGGGTAATACACAGCACAGGACTAATAATCTCAAAGTTGTCCCTCAGTAATTCTCCCCACATATCTAAAAAGACATGAAGTTTGTCAGCGATCATGTAACAAATGCCGAACTATTATCTCACAAACACATCATGGGATTTTTGCTTCATAATTGGTGACTTCAGCCAGATGTTCATAGATGAGGTGTCATGGAAAATTATGTGAAAAAAATCAATGGAGCATTTTTACTTCTGTTGGCTGGAAAAAATGAAAAGAAAACTAAAAACATATAAATCTACAGTGGCCTAAAATGACCTGCAATGAAATGGTGTTATATTGGCACCATGATTTTTACACCAAAAACATGTCACATATCACAGTTTAACTCACTTAACTGCTAACAGGTATTAAAGCAAGAATAAAACAAGAACAGTTATTAAAACACGAATACAATAAAATAAATTATTTAAATGCCTAATGCTGCTTAAGATTTTTTGAAATTGAATTATAAATATCTATTTAGTTCATGATGTGACAAAGGTGCTATATAGGCATCGACCTGACATAGACTGACAATGGAAGCACAGGTAAAAATAAACAAAATGATTTTATTTTCTTCAGCTGTGGGGCACGTCTTCACCATGTCCCACAGGCCCTACACAATCCCCAAAAACACACACAAAAGAAAAAACACCACAAGATCACTCTTCCTTCTTCTCCCAGGCAGCTTTTTTTTTTTGTCATTGTCACAACACTGGCGCCATGAGTAGTGGCTGCAGGGAACTTTTGTAGCTCTCCTGGAAGTGCTCCAGGTGGTAAATGGGCCTAATTAGGCTGCACTTCCGGGTGTGGCTGCATTCCAGCCCACAGAGGCTCGTTAACCCGTGTAGCTCCTCCGGGTGGTGGCCATGGAGCCCAACACGTCTGAGCCCTGAAGTCCCATGCCTGTGGCCCCAGTGTAACCCAGGAGGGCTACCACCACGCGTTCTGAGGGATGTAGTGTGCATCCCATGGCTGCTCCCCCTGTCCCAGTGTCAAACTGGGTATGGGTCCCGGCCGTCTGCCACAGTGGTCATGAGGATGTTAAAGTGAATAGACTGAACTAAGAAAAGAAAAGAACTCTAAGCAATCAGTTCATGGAAATACTTCAGCAACGTGAAGGAAGCAGAAGAGTGACTTAATAAATTAGCAATTAATATGCTTCAATTTAGGTTATTTTTTAAGTTATTACTTCTTAGATATTTTAACAAAACTTGAATAAAAACAGGGCGGCATGGTGGTGCAGTGGTAGCGCTTCTGCCTCGCAGTAAGGAGACCTGGGTTCGCTTCCCAGGTCCTCCCTGTGTGGAGTTTGCATGTTCTCCCTGTGTCTGCGTGGGTTTCCTCTGGGTGCTTAGGTTTCCTTCCAAAGACATGCAGGTTAGGTGCATTGGCGATCCTAAAATTGTCCCTAGTGTTTATGTGTGTGTGTGTGTGCCCTGTGGTGGGCTGGCGCCCTGCTTGGGATTTGTTCCTGCCTTGCACCCTGTGCTGGCTGGGATTGGCTCCAGCAGACCTCTGTGACCCTGTGTTAGGATATAGTGGGTTGGGCGATGACTGACTGACTGAATAAGAACAGCATGCAAAATTTTAAATTAAAGGGCACTAATAGTATTATCTGAAATTCATTTTTAAATTGTTAGGTTCTTTACTTTTTTCTTTACTTCTTTAATTTATTTTTGTACAGTTGTCAATCCAGCTATAATCCAGCCACAGGGGATGCACAGACCAGTGTGTTTATTTGTGCTGGTCTCAAGCCTGGATAAATGGGGAGGGTTACATCAGGAAGGACATCCTGTGTAAAATTTTGCCAGATCAATATGCGGACAACAATACAAATTACCATACTGTATTGGTCAAGGCCCGGGTTAACAATGGCTCCTACCAGTACTGTTTGCCATCAGGATGCTGGCGAAATTGGGCTACTGTTGGCCAAAGAAGGAGAAGAAGAGAAGGAAGGCATGTTTAGAGGCAGGAGGAAAGGAGCAAGGAAAAGAGAGTGGAAGTAAGGGTAGGAACTCTAAATGTTGGCAATATGACTGGTAAGGGGAGAGAGTTAGCCAATATGATGGAGAGAAGGAAGGCTGATATACTGTAGTTGCAAGCGACTAAATGGAAGGGAAGAAACACCAGGTGGCTCAGAGATAGGTTCAAATTGTTCTACCATGGTGTGGATGGGAGGAGAATGGGATAGGGGTTATCCTGAGGGAACAGTATGTCAAGAGTGTCTTGGAGGTGGAAAGTGTGTCAGACAGAGTGATGATTATGATGCTGGAAATTGAATGTGTGATGATGAATGTTGTTAGTGCATATGCCCCACAAGTTGGGTGCGCAATGGATGAGAAAGAAGATTTCTGGAGTGAGTTGGATGAAATGGTGGAGAGTGTACCCAAGGGAAAGTGAGTGGTGATTGGAGCAGATTTCAATAGGCATGTTGGTGAAGGGAACAGAGGGGGTATGGTGTCAAGGATAAGTATGAAGAAGGTCAGATGGTAGTGGATTTTGCAAAAAGGATGGGCATGGTCATTGCTGTGGTGAACATGTATTTTAAGAAGAGGGAGGTACACTGGGTGAAGTACAAGTGTGGAGGAAGATGCACACAGGTGGATTATATCCCATGCGGAAGGGTCAGTCTGAAGGAGACTGTTGACTGCAAAGTGGTGGAAGGAGAAAGCATATTTAGGCAGCATAGGATGGTGGCCTATAGGATGACATTGGAGATCAAGAAGAGGAGGAGAGTGAGGACAGAGCAAGGATCAAATGGAGGAAGTTGATAAAGGAAGAGTGCAAGGTTGAGTTAAGGGATGAGATTAGGGATGAGGTAAGACAGGGACTGGGTGGCAGGGAAGAGTTACCAGATAGCTGGGCAACTACAGCAGAAGTGGCAAGGGAGACAGCTAGGATGCTTGGTGTGACATCTAGACAGAGGAAGAAGGACAAAGAAACCTGGGGTGGAATGGGGTAGTACTGGAGAGTATACAGAGAAGAGGTTGTCGAAAAAGAAATGGGATAGTCAGAGAGATGCAGAAAGTAGACAGGAGTGCAAGTAGGTAAAGTGTAAGGTGAAAAGAGAGGTGGCGAAGGCTAAAGAAAAGGCATATGATGAGTTGTATGAGAGGTTGGACACTAAGGAGGGAGAAAAGGACCTGTACCGTTTGGCTAAACAGAGGGACCAAGCTGGTGATAACAGATAAAGATGGAAACATACTCACAAGCGAGGAGAGTGTGTTGAGCAGATGGAAAGAGTACTTTGAGAGGCTGATGAATGAAGAGAATAAGAGAGAGAGAGAAGGTTGGATGACGTGGAGATAGTGAATCAGGAAGTACAATGGATTAGCAAGGAGGAAGTAAGGACAGCTATGAAGAGGATGAAGAATGGAAAGGCCATTGATCTAGATGACATACCTGTGGAAGCAGGGAGGTGTTTAGGAGAGATGACAGTGGAGTTTTTAATGCAATCTTTGAAAGTGAGAGGATGCCTGAGGAGTGGAGAAGTGTACTGGTATTGATTTATAAGATTAAAGGGGATGTACAGAGCTGTAGCAACTCCAGAAGGATAAAACTGATGAGCCACAGCAGTTGTTGAAACTAGGTAAAGAAGGGAGTTGATGATTAGTGAGGACAGTATGATTTCATGCCAGGAAAGAGCACCGCAGATGCAATGTTTGCTCTGATGGTGTTGATGGAGAAGTATAGAGCAGGCCAGAAGGAGTTGCATTGCGTCTTTGTGGACCTGAAGAAAGCATATGACAGGGCGCCTAGAGAGGAGCTGTGGTGCTGTATGAGGAAGTTGGGAGTGGCAGAGAAGTATGTAAGAGTTGTACAGGATAAGTATGATGGAAGTGTGACAGTGGTGAGGTCTGCAGTAGGATTGATGGATGCATTCAAGGTGGAGGTGGGATTACATCAGGATCGGCTCTGAGCCCTTTCTTATTCGCAATGGTGATGGACAGGTTGACAGAGGAGATTAGACAGGAGTCCCCATGGACTATGATGTTTGCTGATGACATCGTGATCTGTAGCAAGACTAGGCAGCAGGTTGAGGAGACACTGGAGAAGTGGAGACATCCTCTAGAGAGGAGAGGAAAGAAGGTCAGTAGGAACTAGACTGAATACATGTGTGAGAATGAGAGGGAGGTCAGAGGAGTTGTGAGGATGCAGGGAGTAGAGTTGGCAAAGGTGGAGGAGTTTAAATACCTGTGATCAACAGTACAGAGTAATGGAGAGTGCAGAAGAGAGGATAAGGAGAGTGCAGACAGGGTGGAGTGGGTGGAGAACAGTGTCAGGAGTGATTTGTGACAGATGTGTATCAGCAGGATTGAAAGGGAAGGTCTACAGGATGGTAGAGAAACAAGCTATGTAATATGGGTTTGACACGGTGGCACTGACCAAAAAACAGGAGACAGAACTGGAGGTGGCAGAGTTAAAGATGTTAAGGTTTACATTGGGTGTGATGAGGATGGACAGGATTAGAAATTAGTAAATTAAAGGGTCAGTTCAGGTTGGATGGCTTGGTGACATATTCAGAGAGGCAAGATTACGTTGGTTTGGAGAGATGCTGAGTATATTGGGAAAAGGATGCTAAGGATTTAACTGCCACGTAAGAAGAAAAGAGGAACGCCTAACAGGTGGTTTATGGATGTGGTGAGAGAAGACAGGTGGTAGGTGTAATAAAGCAAGATGCAAAGGACAGGAGAATATGGAAAGAGATGATCCGCTGTGGCAATGGGAGCACCCGGAAGAAGAAGAAACCACTCCAGCTATAAAAGACAAAATTACATTAACAAAAGTAAAACGCAAGACACACATGTTCATCACAGGTCTTGTACATACACACTCTCTCTCTCGCTCTCACTCTCTCTTCCTTTCTTAAAACACATCATTGGGATATAGGAGGGCAGTGAGGTCCCTGCAAAATCTACAGAAAGAAGAACAGAACTGGGAATTTAATTCAGGTGCCAGGAGATGTCAGGCATCAGTGCTAACTATTGTGTTGCCTTATTTCAAGGGCATTGAATACAATTAACAATAAAGCAAAACATATTTTTATCATATGTCTATCTTCTATTCAAAGAAAGCTACAATAGTGTTTGATAAGCTATACTACAATGTTTGTACATTTTGTACAGTTTTGGGAATCAATTGCTGCACTTTGAAAATAATTAAAAATGATCATAATCTCTAAATGATATCTTCATGCAAGTTCAGGTCTGACTATTCATATTAAATCGGAATATAAACTGTGATTCCAGCAGATGAGCGACTGATCCATTATGTTTAGTAACAGCCATGGTAAAACGCTTCAGAAATGGCCAATAATTAAGAATAGCATAGTAATAATTAAAGTGTACACACAGGAAAAGCTGCAGGACCAGATGGAGTGAATCCTCAAATTCTTAAGACCTGTGCCGACCAACTTTGTGGTGTCCTCTGTGACCTGTTCAGTCTGTCCCTAAGGCTTCAGAAAGTGTCGCTGATGTGGAAACCACCCTAAATTGTTCCTGTTCCAAAGAAGGCAGGTGCCCCTTTACCTAACAACTACAGACCAGGGCAATTATGTCTCACATCATCAATACCTTTGAGAGACTGGGCCTGGAGTATATGAGTCCTCTTGTGGTAGACCATCTGGACCCACTGCAGATTGCCTATCTGATGAAGACTGGAGTGGAGGATACAATTACCTATCTGCTCCACAAGGCTTATTATCACCTGGACAAAGATTGCCACACTGTGAGGATTATGTTTTTCAATTTATCCAGTGTCTTCAATACCATCCAGCTATCCCTATTGAGGGTAAATTCAGAGACATACAGGTGAATGAGCGTATGGTGTCCTGAATAATGGACTATCTGTCGGACAGACCGCAGTTTGTGAGACTGAAGGTCTGTGTTTCTGATTAAGATGTGAGCAACTGGAGCACCACAAGGAACCGTCCTGTCAACTTTTCTCTTCACTCTGTACACCTCTGATTATAAACATAATACCATGTCATGTCACTTGCAGAAATTCTCAGACGATTCTGCACTTATGTGGTGTATCGATAAAGGGAATGAGACAGAGTATAGGAGTCTGATAGAGCATTTAGTTTCTTGGTGGAAAGAGAATTATATTCATCTTACATCAACAAAAACCAAGGAACTGGTTATTGACTTTGAATGACCAAAGAGCCCCTATGTCCAATCACTATTAAGGAAGTGGATGCAAAGGTGGTGCACTCCTACAAACACTTGGAGGTCCATATCAATGACAGGTTGGACTGGTCTCAGATCACAGAAGAACTGTATAAGAAAGGGCAGAGAAGGGTCTTTTTCCTTAGAAAAACTGTGTTCCTTTAATATGTGAGATGACGTCTTTCACATCTTGTACAGCTCTGTGATGGCTGGTGCTTTTTTTTTTTTTTTAAGATGTGGTGTGCTGGGCTGGTAACATCACTTCAAGAGAGGCCCACTGAGTCAACAAGCTAATTAAAAGGACAAGCTCAATTATAGGACACACTGGACCTCCTGAAGGTAGTAGCAAAACTGGGTGTTATTATGGACAACCTGTGCATCCTCTCTCTGACACAGCAATACTAAATACTTTCAGCCAACAAATTATTCAGCAGAATTGTGTCAAAAAATGCTACTGAGGCTCATTCATACCAACAGCAATACGTCTGCATAATGCCTCACTGTGGTTGTGACTGCCGAGTCAGAAGTTTCCTTTCTTATTCAAATTTGTTGTTTTTTAGTCATATCATAGCATGTGTGTGTATTTATTCATTTAAAGACCTTCAGGAAAAAGCCAAATTTCTCCTTGGGGACAAATAAAGCTCTAACTACTGTATCTATCTAGCTAGCTAGCTATCTATCTATGCCTCCCAGGATGGAGGATCTAACATGAATAATAACAGGTGTAAACAAATCTAGCAATGCTAGACTTAGGTTAAGTGTATAAAGAAAGTGTCTCAAACTAGGATAATGAAAATGATATTGGAGGTGAGAGGAAACAGTTTAAAAGTGTAATTTTATTATGGTCATAAATTATAGACTGAGCATTTACACATCCACCCAGGCTGCTACAGGACCTTTTATTTTGAAAAAGGTTTGGTTGGAATGCTTTATATTGAACTATTGTCCATTTTCACATCTCTAGTGTTGTAGATTTTACATTTTATTTTTGCCCACACAAAGATTAACTTAATTTTACAAGGACATTTAACATCACCTTAAAACATCTGCTTCGAAGGTTTTGCTTCAGGCTGTGTTAATTAGATCTTATCACTTGTAAACATAACTTTGACAGCCAGCCAATCAAAAGTCTGTAATAGCCCAAATCACAAAGCCGTATTATGAAGCCCATGTCATTAAGAAGCCCCATATCACACATCACAAAGACGTAGAATTTTAATATAACTATAACTTGTCTGATGGATGGAAAGAGAGAGAACAGAAGGAGAGAAGGACAAAAAAGTACTGTCAGAAGAAGAAACAGCGATGACAAAAATGCAACATCAGAAAAGAAGACCAAAACACTTGTGACCAGTTCATCTAAAAGTTGGGGGACATAACTCATGTATTTCATCGATTGCTAGATCAAAAGCCGCCCTAGGACATTCATCTTTGACATCTCTAATTCTTCATAAGCTTTTTCTAAAGACTATATATATATCTCCAGACTTTGCTATGTGTGTTTTCTTTTACACTTTACTGGTATTATTGTTCTTTAATAAACACCAAGTTGCTTTTAACTTTCTATAGTTTGTCTTCATATCTACAGTGTTTCAAATAAGGTAAATATTTAAGAGCACCTGGAGCAGTAAATCTGAAGTGGGATGTTTTAACGAAATGAGGATGAGAGTTCTATCCAATAGTGAGCAGTACATAAAGTATGACATTCATTGGTTGATAAATGGCCTATAACCAAGGATGTTGAGCCTCTGTATGTTTGAATATATTCTTGGAAACCAAAAGTAATATTTATGACTGAGATATATCTAAGACATTGTCTTAGAAGATAAGTGCTAGAGAATGACGCATCACTCATATGGCACTTGTGTGGGTTAAAGTGCTAGCAAGTAATGGGCTGTGTATACATCATTCATTGGGTATTTTTGTGGTTAGGGTCTGTGTGTATATGTATATCTATGTGTTTGTGTGTTAATCGTAAGGTGCGAGAGTAGACCAATTTGGTAACAAACTTGAGTAAATTGAAGGAAATACCACGATAATACAACATCTTCAAAGCTTACATGATTATTTTATAATGTTGTTAGCATACAGTATTGCCCTTTTATGTACAAACTAGTCATTTAGCCCGTTACAATAACGGGCGCTAGAACAGTAGTGCATAAACATTAGTAGGAACAGTCTATATTAAATGGCAAGGGACTTTGACCTCATTCTTTTTGTTGGTCGTATTTTTCTTTCTTTCAGCCTTTCTTTTGTTGATGTTTACTTGCTGAGCTGACCGTTCTTGGTGGGCTGCCACGGTGTATTGTGTGTCTTTAATTTTCTGTGACAGTAATACTGTCTTGTATGGCTCTATTCAATAAGGGCGCGCACAAAAAGGCGAGCTTCAAAAGGGCGACCTCAATTGAGCTTGGCGCGCCCTTATTGAAGGATGCCTGTGCGCGCCCTTATTGAAGGATAATGTCTTGTACGTCCGTAATATACCTTTAATTTTCTCTGGCGGTAATACAGGCGTGCGCGTCGGTAATATGCCTTTAATCTCCCCTGACAGTAATACTGGCTTGTATGTGGCTGCAATATGCGTCACTGTATTGTGTACCTTTAATTTCCTCTCGCAGTAATACTGGTTTGTATTTCCGTAAAATGCCTCTAATTTTCTCTGACAGTAATATCGCGCAATCACCGTGCCCCGCGCATGCGCACTTCATCAGAAGACACCCACACACGGACACCTGGACGCACATAGGGATTTTATATATATAGATTTTTAGTTTGCATCATGTAACTCCTAAGAAATTATGTATGAAACCCCCCACCACCACCCCAAGTGTCATCTAAGTCACAATAAAGATCATTATAGTTTAACCTGGCATGAATTTTTAAAGTAATTTGGGCTTTTTGCATCTTGAGAAATCTTGTAACATTTCCAATGACATATTTAACAACTAAATGAAAATTTAAGCATGCTGGGGAGCAAAGTATTTATTTACTTGATATGCTTCTTCCTTAATTCTATATTTTTTCACTTCTTTGTACTTTATGTCTGTACAGCTGTCTGGAGTTTTTTTTGTTTTTTTCTGTCCCCCCTGGCCATTGGACCTCACTCTATGTTAATTAGTGTTGTCTTATTTTAATTCTTACTTTGTCTTTTATTTTTATTTTCTTCATCATGTAAAGCACTTTGAGCTACATTATTGTATGAAAATGTGCTATATAAATAAATGTTGTTGTTGTTTATGACCTTCAAATGAGATGTGCAAATATTGTTAATGGACAGCATATGACACAGTGGAGTCACTAAAAAAATAATGATTGCTTTCAAGTTTTATTTCTTCTGGCGAGTCTCAGGGCCATCTTAATGGCATTATAGGCTCTTGGGGAAAGCAGTGCACTGGGGCCCCTACCTACACAACCACTCAGCAAGTCACAACATACATAGATTAGCATGGGGTCCCTATGCTCGTGGGACCCCCGGGCAACTGCCCAGTGTGCCCATGCTTTAAGACAGCCCTGGCGAGTCTGTAGATCTTCTTGTGGTTTGGCACAAGACAGAAAATGAATTTTCCTTCCTTTAAAATTATGATAAGTAAATTTTACTTTAAAAATAAAAGTTTACAAATAGTGTTTGCAGCTGGGATTTCCAATACAGTAGGCAGATGCATAAATGCTCCAAGTAAAGTCTTTGAACCATCTATCACCTTCAAGCATGCAAACCCTTGCCAAGTTAATGAGATCAACAGGATGGTCACTAATATATGTTAAAGGATGTTGTGTCTGGAAAAGAGGAGAGGAAATAAAGACTATGTTGATGTTATGTAATAAACTTCTTATGCAACACATGTGGAAACCTGAGAAAAAGAATGAAAAAATAAAGTCCACAAGGGATTAATGATCAAATATTTTGGAGGAATTAGCTGAATAGGCTGAACGGTCTAGTCTTGTCAAAATTTTTTAATGCTTTCAAATATAAAGTTCACTATACGTCTTCCAACCAATAAGAACAAAATTAAATTATAATTAGAAGATGGAAAATATTGTGAGAAGTATAATGCTGCAGATTTGTACAATTTAACTAAAAAGCAGTTAATTGCAAATGTGCATTGAAATGTGGGTGGAAAGCAAAACAGTAGAGACAACTTTTATCTTAAACTGGGTCCACTCATCTTTCCATTGTCAAAGCTACCTATACCTGTTCAGAGTTACAAGGGCAAAAATCTGGCAGCTTTGGGCGGAAAATTACAAAGAAAAAAAATAGTTATGGACAAGATGTCAGTCAATTCACACAGTGCCAATTTAAAGTCGCTATTTAATTGTGCATGCATCTTTGAGATATGGAAGAAAACTGGAGCGCCCAGAGAAAAATCTACAAAGAATGGGTAAATTATTTGTATGTTTGAGTAGACACAGTGAAAAATTTGAATGAAATTACAAAGGAATATTAAAATAAAATAATAACTCCATGGATAAAAGTACACTATAAAGCAGTGAAAAAGTGAAAAGTAAAAAAATTAAAATGGTAATTACATCTGTAGTGCCAAGGTCCCCTAAAATGAAACTATGTAGAAAAATTGGAGACACATAAATAAAAATGTACTAATAACAGTACCAGGCTCAGCAGATATTTACAGGCTACTCATTATTCCAGAAAGCTACTGGTAATATACACTTCACACAGACAAATGAGTAATTTCTTTTTTTTGTGTTCTCTTTATAGGTTATTGCAGGCTTCATGGTGTCTGATGTTTTACTTCTGGCCTTCTACTAAATTTACTGCAGTTTGTAATGAACCATTTGCGTGCCTGTAAAAACAAGATCACTTTCCATCAACAATTTCATGACTATATTGGGATAGCAGACAGATATTTATCAGAGGAACTTATCCAAATAAAAATGACAGCAGTGATTTTAAAGATCAGAAAGTCACACAGTGTTACATTGGGCGACAATGCTGCCTTACAAAGATTAAGCCATGGCTGAGTTGCCATCAGTGCAGAATTTGCATGAACTGCTATGTTCCAAAAGGTATTCTCTTGTGTCCCGAGATATAACCTGCACTGTGTGGTGGGTCTAAGCTAGCTGCCTTTAAGGAATGTGTGTATATGTATGTTTGTGAATGTGCAGGTTCAACTTCTGGAGTTAATTTCTACCTTGCTTCCAGTTTTGCTTTGACAGACTACAAGGCTCTGTATCTCTTTACTGGACAAATTAGGTTTGATGGGTGAGCACAGAATTTACACTGTAGTTGTTACTTTCTACTGCATAACAAATGAAAGTTGTCAGAATTATAAATTTGATTCCTACTATTTGATAGTGGTGGTTTGGGGAGCATATATTTGTGCTCTTTATTGTACTAAAATAATTTTGCATATGTGTATATGTAAACAAAATAGCACAGTTCTCACATCATGAAAAGATTGGAGGGTAACATCCATACTACAGACAATGTACAGTGTATCATTGCAAAAATTCTAATTGGAAAATTATTCTAGTTAAGGCTGTCATTCAATAATTAACAAACCTGTTGCAGCTAAAAAGTATATAAACTACTGTTATTGAGCAAAACACAATGAGTTAAAATTGCATCCAAAATAATGTTCTAAACTTCTAAGAATAATCCAATTGTATAATTAATTTAAAAAAAAAACAATAATGAGGCTTCTTGTTCCATTTGCAATGTTATATACAGTAGTTTGTGAGTTTAATTTGGCTTCACAACATCAATTTAATTAATAATTTCAGTTATATTTATTTGGGCTACAACTTCAGTATATCTGAAAATATACACTTACCGGCCAGCTTTGTTAAATATACCTGGTTCAACAGCTTGTTAACACAAATATCTAATCATCCAATCAATGGCATCACCTCAATGCATTTAGGCATGTAGATACTATCAAGACAACCTACTAAAGTTCAAAAAGAGCATTAGAATGGGGAATAAAGGGGATTTCAGTGACTTTGAATGTGGCGTGTTTGTTGGTGCCAGACAGGCTTCTCCAAGTATTTCAGGAACTGTTAACCTACTGGAATTTTCACATACAACCATCTCTAGGGTTTATAGAGTCCAAAGAAGGGAAAATATCCAGTGAGTGGCAGTTCTCTGGGCGAAAATGACTTGTTGATGCTAGAGGTCAGAGAAGAATGGCCAGACTGGTTTGAGCTGATAGAAAGACAACAATAGTTCAAATAACCACTCATTATAACCGCAATATGCAGAAGAGCAACTATGAATGCACAACACATCAAATCTTGAAGCAGATGGGCAAAAGCAGCAGGAAATCACACAGGGCTCCACTCCAGTCAGCTAAGAACTGAGGCTACAATTCTCACTGGTTCACCAAAATTGGACAATAGAAGATTGGAAAAACAGACCGGTCTGATGAGTCTTGATTTCTGCTGCAACATTCGGATGATAGGGCATTAACAATATGAAAGCATGGATTCATCCTGCCTTGAACCAACGGTTCACGCTGCTGGTGGTGTAATATTGCAGGGAATATTTTCTTGGCACACTTTGGGACCCTTAGCCCCAACTGAGCAGGTTTAGATGAGACCGCCTACATGAGTACTGTTGCTGACCATATCCATGCTTTTACGACTGCAGTGTACTCATCTTCTAATGGCTACTTCCAGCAGGATAATGTGTCATGTCACAAAGCTCAGATCATCTCAAATTAGTTTCTTGAACATGACAATGAGTTCACTGTACTGTAATGGCCTTCACAGTCACCAGATCTCAATCCAATAGACCAGGGGTAGGCAACGTCGGTCCTGGAGTGCCACAGTATGTGCAGGTTTTTGTTCCAACCCAGTTCCTTAACGAGAACTCAATTATTGCTGATGAAGCACATATTGCTTAAGTGACATTTTAATGCTTCATTTTAGTGGTTTCGCTTGTTAAGGTTCTCCAACCTTAATTGCTTATTTCAATCTTAAACTGCTGCATTCAGTGTTTTAATTGCTCCTTATTAGCAATAAGATGTAAAACAGGGGTAGGCAATGTCGGTCCTGGTGAGCCGCAGTGGCTACAGGTTTTCATTCAACCCAATTGCTTAATTAGAAACAAATCATTGCCAATCTCAGACCTTATTTAATTTTATGGCTTGTTAGTCTGTGCAATGTAAGGCTTTTATATCGTAGATTTTTTTCCTTTCCAAGGATATCATCCAAATGATTTGAAGCCTAAAACAGATCATTTTCAGTCTGTCACATTTTTCTGTTAAGTGTTTTATTAAATCAAACCCTGCATGATGAACACACACAGATGTAATTGGAAAAAAGCTAGCTGGAGAACTGCTGGCTGCTTTGTCTTTTACATCTTACTGCTAATAAGGAGCAATTAAAACACTGAATGCAGCAGTTTAAGATTGAAATAAGCAATTAAGGTTGGAGAACCTTAACAAGTGAGACCACTAAAATGAAGCATTAAAATGTCACTTAAGCAATATGTGCTTCATCAGCAATAATTGAGTTCTCGTTAAGGAACTGGGTTGGAACAAAAACCTGCACATACTGTGGCACTCCAGGACCGACGTTGCCTACCCCTGCAATAGACCACATTTGGGATGTGGTGGATCAGGAGATTTGCATTGTGGATGTGTAGCCAGCAAATCTGCAGCAACTGTATGATGCTATTATGTCAATATGGACCAAAATCCCTGAGGAATGTTTCCAGCACCTCATTGAATATGTGCCATAAAGAATTACAGCAGTTCTGAAGGAAAAAAGGGTCCTAAACTGGTATTAGCATGGTGTGCCTAATAAAGTGGCCAATAAGGGTATACCTGTGAATTAAACAAATAACTCAATGTAATCAAACTGAAAAGTGGACAAGATCAGACTATTAAAAAAAAGCATCCTAACCCAGCAGAAGAAGCTGAAATGTCATCAGCAGACGATGAAGCAGCAATAGGTATTTTTCCAGCCTAACATACTTAAGCAATGTATTACATGTATAGCAAAAGGTGATTTTTGTTTTGTGTGACAAATGTGATGATTTCCACATGGGAATGAAAGCTAATACATGAACTGCAATGGATTACACAAGGAAAATTTAGTAACTTCATATCAATTATCTTGAATGGGCAGTGTCAAACACTGACAACAGGTTAACTAAATTGGAATCTATAAGCTAAAACCTAACCACTGAAAACAGAACAGCTCTGATAAAAAAAAAAACAAAACAGAAAAACAATCCAAAATTCACAACTTATAAAAAGTACTGGGGGTATTCCAAAGGTGAACTAGTAATCGTTAGTTGTATCCCATTTCAAAAATGAGGCATATACAGTATGAATAAGACTGATTTTCAGCTCTAATCTTCACTACAAAATGAAGCAGAGGTGTTAATACATAAATCAGATTGTCAGGTGATTACTGATTTTGGAGGATGTTTCATTAATTGCACTTAGAAAACTACATGAATTACATCTTGCTAACCTATACAGTATATTCACAACTGCAACAACAGATATTATTGTCAACATTTTTGTTCTCTCACTAACATGCATTCATAACCTTTTTTAATACTTACAAGTAATTATAAATTAATTCTTTACCCAACTGTAGCTCATGCTTTTTAAAAACTGATTTAAATTTTCTTGTCTACTTTAGTAACCACAAACTTTTTGGAGGCTGAAAATGCTTCTGACAAATGGAGATTTATGCCGTAATACTAACTGTAAACATATTTAGCTTTCTATTTATGTTAGTATTTGTTTGATCAATGGTTGGTTATTTACTGATACAATTATTTGTTGTTTTATTGACATTGTTTTTATATTGTAGTTGTTGTTATTTGTTGGAGGCACATACCTCAGCATCAGTGGGTGTTGTCAGTACCATAATCATATATAAGGTCAAGAACATTCTGAAATGTAAAACAGATAAGGAATTGTTCACAAAGATGTCATTCCCCCTCCCCCTTCAAATCAGATAATTGGATTTCCTCTTTGATTTGAAATTAACCTGTTTCATTAAAGATCCAGGTTAGTGACTATGTGTTTTTACACTACCACTCTATTTAAATAACCGAGTTGTTCCTTATCATTGATGAATATTTTTGGTTTTAACAGCTCTGTCCGAATAGTGTTCAACTCCTTGGGCTTATGAGTAAATATACATGAACAAATTGAATTGTATAGAATTAACTTTCGCTCTTCTGTGCAATTATGTAGTTATGAAGCTACTTTAATCATGGATCATGCCTTGGTTATAATGGAATTATGACTAACAGACCAATACGGGTTTACTAACAGACTAAAACTTCCTTCCCTTGTCTGATTGAGTCTGTCCGATTAATCAGTCTGGTCTCTTATTACATCCGAAACATATGCTGTATAGGTTGATTAATAACTCTAAATTGGCCCAAAACTTGTAAATGGGACTGCATGCATATGTTTGCCAAATGAAGGACTTGAGTCTCCAACAAGGTTGGTGCTTTGTCTTACACCCAATGCTGCTGGACAAGCTAAAGTACCCTTTGACTCTTCAAATGGACTGGAAAAGATCAGGACCAGAACATGCATGGATAGGTAGGTGGATAAAAAGATTACTCATTTTTATGTAAATAATTTTTTTATGGTGCAATATAAACTAAAGACTGATAGGTTGAAGCTTCTCCTTTATCCATTCTGACTATACAATATATCAATAAAGAAAATTAACCCAAGTGATATAATATTCTGCCTGAAGTGAGAAAGAGGGAAGACAATCACTGTAGGAGATTTAGTCTCCAGCCAAAAAAAAACCCCACAAAATTACATTTTAATTAAATTATATTTGATTAAATGATGTTTATGCAGTTATTTGAATATATCTGTAGTTTTGAAGTTGCATAACAAAACACCACAGTGCTACAAAATCTCACATCACTTTGTTTTTAATAAATCAACACCAAATATAAATAAACTTAAAAATATGAGGTGGACAGTTGGCGTTCTGGGAGGAAGAGAACTTAGACCAATTAATAGCAATATAATTTAAAGATATTATTTAAATACCAGTAATGCCGCACAATAACGTGCCGCACAATAACGTGCAGTGAATTCACTTGACTTGAGCATTCATAGTTTTTCTACTTTTTCTCTATACGTTTACCATTCGTTTGCACAGAGATGGATGCGCTTGTAGCTTCTAAGCAGCTCTTCTTTCTCCACCCTATCAGCCCGCTTCTTCTCTTCTTTTGTCGGCATCTTTTCATGTTAAAATTGATTAAGACAGTGTTTGTGTTGCAAATACTTAATACATTTTCCTTAATTTTTCACTTAAGCTGGCACTTAAATCATTCCTGAGGCAGAATGAAGACTTAACAACAATAACATTTATTTATATAGCACATTTTCATACAAATAATGTAGCTCAAAGTGCAAGATTTAAGATATGAAGAGGTAGGGGAAGTGACAGCAAAGGTTGGTAGGAATGAGAATGGCGCCCGTACACATGCGCCGCTTTGCTGCCTTGCCGGCCGCTGCCGAGAGTTGATTCTACAATAAAATAAAAAAAAAATAAAAAGAGGAATAACTTGGAGGTCAATCATCACCCCAAAAGTGGATAGTAGGCATCGAGTAGTATATGTGTACCAAATTTCAGGTCAAACAGTTTGCAAGCTACAGGTGATTTAAAATCCTGGACAGCCACAGTAGCGTTTTATATATAAAGATATAATTGAAAACACACCTTAAAAAGTAAATAGGTTTTGAAATTCATATTCGACAATGGGTTTTCTTTGAGCCTAAACATACACAAAGATCTGGGGGTAACTGGGTTTAGAAAAATCAATTAATCAATGTTCAAAACATGTAGAAAGCAGAGCTGTGACTTTCTTTCCAATCTGCTTTTTAATACCTTTCTTCATTTCTACGTTATATAACTACTACATGTCTTAATTCTAAATAGCTGGCAACAAGTATAAATATGACAATGATAACTTACGCTTTTGAAAAACTCAAAGCACAGAATGAGAATGTATATGAAATTAGAATTTTCTAAAAGACTGTATTGCTCCTATGGTTTTTAATACACCAAACTACACTGTAATATTACAACGTAAATATGAAAAAGAATTTTAGTTCAACAAAAACTTTAATTTCAGTGAAAACATCATTTTATACAATTGTTATATTTTTATCATTAAGTTCTTTGAATTGTGCTTGCAAATTGTCTATGTAGTTCTGGGACAAAGTGATTGCAAATATTTTTTGCAACCAAAGAGGTAAGCAATTCTTGTTGTTTTAAGCCCAAAACAAGCAACTCATCCATAATCATTTATTTACAGTGGCACCTTTACCCATGCAAGAGCTGTGATGAGTAGTATTCTATTCTAATGGCTTTGAGCACAGGATAGGGACTGACCCTGGACAAAACACCAGTTTACCACAGAATAGATATTAAGGGCTAATTTACAGTTGCCAGTGAACGTGAAATGCATGTCTCCAGAATGTCTACAGAAACTCCACACTAACAAACTAAATCAAAGTCTGCTCTACTGCAGCAAACTAACCGTTGTGTCCTGGACTGGTCCTGATGAGTACTCCTGGTGAGCATTTTCTGCATTTAGAAGAAATGCTAGTCTGTATGAGACACAATCCACATTATCAGTTTCATTATTAAAATATGGACTTAGTGTAGGGAAAAATTATTTAAGGTTATTTCCATCCTAAAATGAAAAGAATTTTAAAGACAATGTTTCAACTGTATAGCCTTCACCAGATGTGCAACTGAAAAGGAAAGAGCAGGTAACATATATGGGAAATGATGGAGGGAACAAAGCCAGGGCAGATAAAAGAAGAAAAGGTAGGAGTTGGTGAAAAAAATCCATCAGAGATGAAGAATTAAATGATTAAAAACTTAGTTAATCATTACGAACTGGAGAACTATGTGATCCCATTATTAAATATATTCTCTTTTTTCCTCAAATATTCAATTAAGTAGTTTCATCTAAGCAGCAGTTACAGTCACATTACTGTAATCAAAATATCTGTCATGAATTAGATACGTACATATTGACATTTGGAAGTTGAAAACTTTACATCCATTTATTCTCCAGTCCAGTTTAATCCACTTCAATGTCAGGAAGGCTGTGCTCATCCTGGTGGAACCACTTGCATGTCTTTATTGTGTGTAAGGTGGAAAAATACCACTTGCATGTCTATCACAAGCCACATGATTATCCACATCTACATCCCTCACAGGCTATGTGCACATCCACACCTCAATCATACAACATCAAGTTAGAGCTTAAATTAGTCTAGCTTCTCTACGGAGACTCAAGAATACCAGAATACCTCATTTAGAGACCATGCCAAGGATTCGTCTTGACTAAATTCAACTATACTAAAATGTATAGATATCTAACTCTTGTTTAAAACACATTCAACATAAGCAGCAAAAACCCTAAAAATTAAAGAAAATTTGTACATTATACTTCTTCTGCAATGAATTTTAAAGTTATAGCACTAACGTTTTTTCTGATATTTTCCACCCGAAACATTTACGACCTTCACAGCATGGCGCCTTCGATTCCCAGACAAGAGTAGCGGCGCTCCCCCATGTCCTTGCATCGGTGAGCGCGCTTAAGGTCCTGACGTCATTGAAGCGCCCTGGCGAAGGGGAGCTAGTGGTGCTGGCAAGAGTGGAAAAAAAAAATTAGGATCTGCAATTTTTAAGAGACAGCGACTACTGTTTGCGAACACTCAAAGAATAATCAGATGCTAAACCATCTACTGATCATCCATGCAAACACCCAGAGGTAAGCAGTAAAACTGTTGCATTATTAAATCCTGTAGGTTTCAGGCAAAGGGAGTCGTCTCTTTTCCCCTTTTTAAGCCGTCTTACCTAGTAGGGATTTGTATGGTCTGGCTTCACACAGAAAATGAATCACCTAAATCCTGTGCTAGAAGAATGCGCTGAGCAGAGCGGAAGGCGCAGCCCCTTTCCGCCGGAGGGTGTTCCCTGCAATATCTCCGGGAACGCAGCACAGACAAGGATGACAAACGGGGCTCACCTCGTAAAAGCCAAAAAAGAGCCTAGTGCCCCATTCTGCCAGGTGTACGAAATGCAAAACACAAAACGTTTACGTCCAGGGGCACCCCCGTGTTCCCTCCCCTCCTTGAGTCCACACAGCTGGATGGCGGGTCTCCTTGAGTAGACAGACGGGAATAGCCCACTGTCCACGTCTGGCTCCCCTTAGGCGCTGACACGGACTGTTTCGGCCAATGAATGTGCGCAGGGCAGCCTAGCGAAGAAGGCGCAGCAGTTCGGTTTGGAGGCCAATCCCAAGCCAGCCTAACGGGACAGTTACAAATGAAACGAAACAAATTTATGTGTCAGGTGGAAAAATAAATTGGAAAAAGGTCAAAAGGTGGCTTATGAAATAAAATTTATCATGAAATGTAGAATATCTGGGCCTTAAAGTATCTCGTTTAAAGTGTATTCTTCTGGGAGCGACATGCGAGGATGTATCGTACTGCTATACTGGTTGGTATTTTTACTTGAAACTGCTTTCGCCGGGCTTTTTTACGACCTTACTGATACCGTTGTGTAAGTGTGGCTGGAGCTCCTCCGGAATGGATCGTGTGCGGGTGTCCGTCTTCTTGGCGCGTTCCTCTCCGCCCTCAGCCTGGTTGTGTGAGGACCCTTTCGGCCGCTTTGCTTGCACATCTCGTATTGTGGCGCCGTGCGCGGGGGTTTCTTAAGAGCTAAATCTTCCAGACGTGGGAGCTCCCAGGACTCAACTGGGAATTTCCTCTGTTGGCTAATGAGCTTGGATCTGCTGAGAATAGTAATGCGGGCGGATCCTAGCCTTTGTAGAAGGGTGTAAGAATTGCACCCCCTGCACAAAGCGCGCTCACGTCGGGAGCTTTAAATATTTGCTTGGATGCTGGATTTCCCTTCTAGCCATTTACCCATTCTCCGAGGTCAGTGTAACACAATGAGTTAAGGATTTTAGTTAAGAACTGAAAATAAATGTTAACATTGCCGTTGTTTCTGGAACATAAATATGCTTATAAATGAATATTTATGTTTGTTTATTATATCAACGTGGTAAATTGTCATCTTTAAATATGGTAATTAATAAAAGAGCCTTAGAGGCCAGCTTCTTATAGATGAAGCTAAAACGTTGTTGTACTGAAGAAGTTAGGAAAAGAAAGGTCTACAACAAACCTTGTCCTTAAAGGACCGGTGGCTTCATATTTTCATTTCACTTGACCGTTTAAATGCTAAGTAACACAACAAACCCTGCTTGTTTGGACGTTGATGTTTTCGATTTTGGAGTAATAGGTGATTTTCAGACGGATTAGTCCTTTGTTGGCATCATCATTCACATTTAATTCTCTTTAGCCAGAGTAAGATAACGATTAAAAGGTCACAGGGAAACTGGAGCCAGTTGTGGCTGCCCCGGGCTAAGACAGTATCTAGCTCTTGACCAGTCAATTGTTTCTGCAAGTGTGTCCTGTATTCACACAAGACCATTTAGAGCTGTTAACTAACAAAGTTTGCATATTCAGCTGAAACAAGAAGAACATACAGACTCTACATAGTTGCCAGGCTGAAAGTGAAACTGAAGTTTACATTACTTTGTAAAAGTTTCAGTAAAGCAGTGATCATTTAAGAAGCTGGCCTCCGTGTGAATGATAGTGTTTAGAAAGTGAGAAGTGTATTGAATTATGTTCAGGAAGTTTTTTTTTTTTGTGAATAGAGCAGGTAGATGTTATTTTATGTATTTGTTTAATAGATGATTACAGAAGTTATTGCTGTTTCTTAGGGTTTTAGCAAGTATAGTCTAAAAGAAAATTTGTTGAAGAGAAGTTGTTGGGCTGCTTACAAATGTTATTGCATCTAGACTGGCTTCAATGTTATTTGCTTCCTGCTTGATATGGCATTATTTTATATTACTATTGTCCTGTAATAAAATAGATACCCAGCACAGGAGTGTAAAAATGTTTTTATTGGACTTGCAGGTACCAAATGACAAGAAATTGATTAATACAAATTAATCAAAACCAAAATATGACCACATTTTTCTACTGATTATGTTTTGTTTTTGAATGTAATTGTTTTGTTATGTTTCCCATTATTTGGTACCTGCTTGTCTGGTTAAAAATTTGTATGTGTGTGTATATTTCTGTAGCTCCTGGGGTACTCGCACTAAAGACCTTTAACTAGCAAGGTAACAGATTGTCTAGTGTGTACTTCCAAATACAAGGTAACTGGCAAACTAGGAGGATTACTTGCTGAACTACACATCATGTATAGAGAATTTAAATTGCTTTATTCTCTTTTTGGTGTTGATGAAAACACAATGATACATTATAAGATGACTAGGTTTGGTGTCTTCATAGTGATAAATAAATTGAATACTTTTCCACACGCTAGATCCACACAAACTTTGAGAGTAACAGTCCAACATATTAAATCCAATAAAAGTCAGAATCTCTGTTGGGCATTTGTCCGTAAGTGTTATTGAAATGGTAAACTGTTAAGTGTTGCTGGTCAGGGAAAATCATCTAGCCACACCGCTGCAATTTTATGGAAAGTAATGACATTCAACTACTGTTTTGCTTTTATGATACTTATGAGCATATATATATATACTGTATATATTTAGTATAGAGGGAGGCACATTGGCACAGAGGATAACACTGCATCCTCATGGATCTAGCATCCTGGTTTTGAATCCTGCATCTGGTTGTTATATATTTGGAGTATACTTTCACTTTCTGTGTTTTTGTGCATTTTTCCATCAGATACTCCACCTCCCACCTCCTCAAAGATGTACATTTATCAGGTGGTGAGACTAAACAGGGACTGATTGAGTCTTGGCATATATTATTGGTTTCTGGTGATGAACTGGTGTTCTGTCTAGGGTGGTTTTTGCTTTCCATCTTATGCTGCTGGGGTAGGCTCTTGTCCCCAACAAGGTACCCCCAATCCTAATCTCTCATCCCCCCTCTACCCCAACTTTAAATTTTGAGTCATAATTTTTTGAGACTATTGTTATTAGACAGCTTACTTGCAATCTGTTGTACAATATAAATTGTCCATGCAATGTTTTTTTTTTGTTCTAACAATGAAAAAGCCAGGCATACTTCCAGCCATTTCCAGCCCTCACTTTCTCCCTAAGGGAACAAACACGTGCTGGTTTATAAATATTAATGACAGTATAATGGAAAATAAAATAAATGATGATATATATAGCATTTTGCAAAACACACAAACAATCCAGTAGGAAAAATCAGTAGACAAATATATGGATAAGTATGGCAAAGTTTTTGAAGAAATGAAGACCTGACATGTTGGTTTGTGAACAGTTCTGAATCCCAGAATAGACCAGCTCCATTTTACTGTTTTGTATAGATTAAATATCTTTTTGCAAACAATCCTGAGGTAAAAACATGCTTCTCATGCTCAAGATTTAGATCTAGATACATGAACAATCAGAACAAATAAAACTAGTAAACTGAAATCCGAATCAGAAGTCCTTTGTAATGAAGCAGAAAATCAAGGAGGGGGAAAGAGGGTTAAACTGTAAAACAAGATCCTTCCTGCTCTTGGTCCATTCCTTTTAAAGTAGATGCTTGCCAAATATCCGGTCCCATGCAGCTCAGCACTGAAGCACAGCAGGCTCATACTGTCAGATGCTAATGTCAGCATCCTTCGCAAAGGACAGATCTGCTGTGTGGCAATTGCCCCACATTGACTAATTAACAATAATTATATTAAATCAAAGGGGCTGTGCTATTAGATGATATTTGTATCTTTCTAATTCCATGTTCTAAATTGGAGCTTATGGTTGGATTTAACCTATTTTTTTGCTAACTAAGATAATGGCTAATTAACCGTCTAAAGATGTATGTACATGTCTTTGTGTTTTCTTACTAAGATGGTATGTTTTTTTTTCATAGGGACTATGTACTTAGCCAGTCCACTTTTCAGGAGAAAGATGGATCTTTGTTGGCTTTTTTTGCTGTAAGGAAAAAAATGTTAAAGGAACATGTGTATGGCTGCTTTGGTATGCTTATTAAATGTATTGTCTTTGCTGAGCAGCTCCTCATCATTTGGCAGTTGTTGCATTTTAAAACATGGTCTGCACCCACAATATGATTGCTATTAAATTTTGTAGTCAAAGCATTAATGGCACAGGCTATGCTTTTGTTGTTTTTCAAATAATTATGACTGCATCTAACAGAGCAAATTATGCCGTATTACTGATAGCCCAGCACTCATTTCAAACCTGTAGCCTTACTTGGCAAAAACATATGTTTGAGAAGTATGGTCACACATTATGAGAAAATGGCCCAGTTGTTTTTTTTTTTTGTTTTTTTTTATGGTAATATTGTCAGTAAAACTATTTAGTTCCTGCGTGTATTTCTGCATTGAGTATTTTTCCCAATTAATGTTACCAGGGTCCTCATTTTAAAAAAAAAAAAAAAAAAAGCTCAATATATGATACATGTAACATATGGAACTTCCACAGAAATGTCTAGATTTATAAAAATAATGTGATGGGGGAACATGCGTATATTTAAGGCAACTCGGACCCATAGATAAACATTTCAGAGAGAGACCGGGAAATGGTGACACCTTTAAAGGGAAATGCAGGTGAAACAGCTGCTTATGATGACTCGCAAGCATAAAAATGCATATCACAAAGCTGAATTTATAATGTGCGTTGATGTGACAATCATATTACACCTCAAAAGTGGTGAATATGATGTACGGGCAGTATTTTAGTTCCCTTTTAAGAAGGCCAATGCTGTATATTTTGCACTGAATAACTTTTTATCAGTTTATATCGGCTACCTGTTGTCAGCTATTTTCCTGAGAAGTGACAAGTCATGGAATACCTCAGCCAAGCTTCACTCAGTCATTCCCCGCCATACTGGAAGTAATTAACACTAGAATTACCAGAGTTTACGAAAAAACTCGTAGCTCCGGCCCACCTTAAAACTGTTCTCACCTCTTCCTTTGTCTTCTAAATGTGCCGATTAACACGAGCAGCAAGCAGCCGGCTATTCCATCCCCCACCACCGCAGTAATGTTCACTAAGTTTTCCCAGCTCATGCCTTGTTTGATTATCTGGAGTGACTGGTGCTGGAGTTTTAGAGTGGAAATAATAGATCGCTATTTGGAACACACGCATTTCATGTGTGTTCCATTTCTACAGTAATCTGTGTAAACACATTTTTAAAACAGAAACGGTTTTCATATTTTAGTAGTAAATGGCAAAATGTAGGCATAAACTATACAATGTATGAAGCCTGAAGTCCAAAGATCAAGTAAACACTTTCACAAAAGGTTCAAGGATGATACATCAGCTTCCGGGGCGTAGCGGTAAGATTTGCTGACTTGTAATCAAGAGTCCCCGGTTCGTTCCTCACTCACTCCTATATTTGCCGTTTTCCAGTAGTGAGCTGCTCCTTTTGTTAATATTAATACAGTACACACATACATTTGGTTTGCGTCTGTAACACACGGTGTGCATTTTATAGGACTTGTAAAAGTTACCGTTTTTTTTTACTTTTATTCTCTCTACATCACAATCACGATACATACTACCTTCCCAAACCCCAGGGATCTGATGCTGTTATTTTTTATTTTGAAACGGAATAACTGGAGATGTGAGTGGTGTTTTTGAGACAATGGAACTGGACATTCTCTCATCTGGAGGGATAAAAGCTGACACACAAACGCTGGCAAATCTGCCTTCTTCGTATCTCACCATCACTGAATTTTTTTTTTTATTCAGTTTTATTGAGTGTTCCTGCTCATGCTGAATTATGTGCACCTTATGTGTATGATGTCAAAAAAACAAAAAAAACACAGACGTATGGTGTATATGATATTTGGAATAATTCGTTTTATGACCTGTATAGTACATTTTGGAAAACTTTGTGGCACGGATGCAACATTATTCATATTATTCATATTCCTTCGCATAACATCTTGGCGGTTTGTAATCAGTGACTGCGTTTTTTTTTTTTCCCCGATCTTGCCAGTCCCCACATATTGCTGTATGCTGTTTCTTTTGTACTCCAGGACATGCAGAGGATAGAATAGTACAGAGCAGTAAGTTCAGCGCCATATGCAATCATCAGATTCAAACGTTAACTGTTCACACACATGCAAGGATAGTTTTCCTACATGTGGTTCCTATTACACACCTGAAAGAAAGAGACAATATATGTGAAAACATCATCGCAGTAATGCAATATTATTTGAAAACGAACAGCGTCAGATCGGGTGTGGATTTATGTTGGTGCTATTACTGAAAGAAGAAAAGATCAACATGTGCGTCGATCCTGCAGCACAAGTAATCTGTAGATGCCTATCTCAGTGGCTTGGGTCATCCTGTGATTCATTAATTTTGAAGCAAAGCAGCTTTTGTGGATGTGATATTACTATATGTCAGTTTTTCATGTGGACTGTTTGTATTCACTGTAACAGCAATCCTGTCATTACGTGTGCCAAGTTATAGTAGCTACCTGCTCATATGCTGGCACCTTATACCTTTCCATGACCAGCAGAATGCAAAGGAGAGGTGTTGTAATGCCACAAATGATTTTGTGCTCGTAGTTGTTGAGCACAGCCAGATACTTTTGAATGCAGGTGGCGGTGTCCTTTTATGCATCATATGGAAGTCTCCTCTACCAGCCAATGAACATCATGATTTCAATATGTGATTGTTGATTAGCATTCTCATTACATGGATGTTTTTAGGGCGGCATTCAAGGCGTGTTCACATACCCACATTTACAAGGTGATTGTGATTTATAAAGGGTAATTTGTATAGAAATGTGTGTATACATTTTCCAGTTTTTTTGGAATGCACGTATTTTTTACACTGAAATCTTAGCTGTATAAATGAAGCCTTGAGATACTCAAGCATAGCATAATGTTAGAGAATAGCATTCAGAGTGAATAAATTACTACAATCATTGGATGCTTATTTATTGAATATTTCAATAGCTCAGGATGAGATCTCATTGGACTTAGTAACACTTTATGCCATCTTTGGCAGCTATAATGACAACCAGATGTTGCTTGTAATTAGCAATTGATCAGTCTTTCACAGTGCCACAGAGGATTTTGGCAACATACAGGATTGATTCATCTGATATTTGTGAATTTTTAAGTATAACACGGCTCATTCGAACCTGCTATGATATTTTTATGGAATTTTAAGCATAGATTTTGAGTTTGCTATTTTAAATATCTGTTCTTTTGACAATTGTGATAAGGGCTTAATTGTGTATTTACAATTATTGACCTTTTGACCTACCTGCACTTCCAGCTAGATTTCCATTTGATTGAAGATGCTTTATCTTGTACTTGTTGATCAATCTGTTACATTGTTGGAAGGAATTTGGGTATATTCTTCCATAGCTAGCTTTTTCAAAAGGTGATGTTTTCAGGATTTTATTAGGTTGAGGTTCATATTTTTCAGTTACTGACTTGACATTTCCAGGATTTAGGACTAGAGTATTTTAAACAGGCTAGCTCAGCACATTGAATTTTGACTAATTTCTTTGCAGTCTTTCTGGCATGTTTTTGATCTTTCACTGACCTTATCTGTTCTGGAGTTCTTTGTGACATTATAGAAAATGCTACACTTTTTCTTACAGAAATGTTTTTATAGGGTGATCACTATTAGCAAGATTGACTAGTGTCCTTTGGTGTTTAATTGTGGTTCAGTGGCACTTTAGTACCTTAGAATGTCTCAGCCTGGAAATAGTTACAGAGCCATCAATATATTCTTCTTGAGGATTTTGTGATATTTTGTTTTTGTAATTGTGTCAGGATATGCCTGTAGAACCACTACACTGAAAACTTTACTCTGTTTTCTAAAAACCCTTTATTAATTTTGAATAATACTAGACAGGATTGCCCTTCAGTCAAGCTTGGTGGAAAATTGAAATATTTCAATAAATTATCTTAATTATCCTTTTTATTGCTTCAGGTTACTAGGGTTACAATAACCTTTTCAGTAGGTTACATGCATATTTAATTACCTTGCACCAGAAATTGGTGTAGAGTCCTGCACTGGGCCTGGTACCTGTCATATACTGTATCTATAAAAAAGTGACTCATTGGAGAGGCCTAAAACATTTTATATTTGCATGATTTTGTGTAGTTAAAAATGTAAGAAATTACATGTGGTGCCGTTAAAAATAAAAACCGGCAAATAATGACACATTTTTCATTCTGTAAAATGTGTTCCTGTCTTCCTTCTGACACCATGGTGCCAGCATTTTAGCCTGTGCTGGTAGGTTTATATGGTTTCTAACTGCATCTGCTGGGTATATGCAGTTAGGGCAGTTTTAGCTATTCTCCAGCAGAAATTACATTTTCCTGGTCAGTGAAACAGAATATTTTCTAATTAAGTGAACTGTTATTTCCTAGATTCTCTGTTTGATGAACAATATAGAAATTAGAAAAACTAAGTTTGGTTAAAAAAAAAAAATTAAAATCTACCAAGCAGTTATATGTGAATCTATAAAATTCTTTTCGCGTTTGAAACGGAAATGACGTATGACCACGCGATATGGAAATTACGTATTACGTATGACCACACGATATGGAAATTACGTAAAAGTGTTAAACACAAACACGCCGATCTGTCCCATACAAGTTGCGCCCCGCGTCGTCCTCTCCCAGCCCTCCTCTCCGGACTCCAGTGCTGAGCCGTCTGCCGCCAGGCACGTTCTCCACAGAGAAAACTGACACATTGTAACTTTTTTTTAATTCGCAGTACTTGATATTAGAAGAGATGAACAAAACAGCTTTGCGTCTTTCTACTTTTTAAACTGTGCCGAGCTGTAAACAATGTGAAGACGAGACTGCCTTCAGCGGTGAGGGGTCGTAAAGAACAAAGTGGACACTGGGAGGGCGCGGAATGTCGGGCTTTTCCTCCGGGTCAACAGCTTCGCAGTTTCGGGCAGCGTCCTCTCTTCTCACACTGTTTGTCACACTTCGAAGGTGCCCGTCGGCTCCTGGGATAGTGAAATCTTTGCGAATAAGTGTAATCGGCGCTATCGAAGCGGGACTGTCTTGGTAAAATTGTCCTTAAGATGAATTCAGGTCACTAAAACCCAGCAACATTCAAGGTTGCTTTTGTGATGAATTCTTTTAGTAAGATGGAGGGTTTTACATCAAAAAGATGTACCGACCTTCTTCATGTTAAGTATTGGACTTGGTAATTGTTTGGACCTTCTGCCCGTTAAGCATGGAAAGGCAGCGTCCACATTTTCTCAGAATAATTTTTCTCTTAAATCACAGGCACATAGTGCAAGGTTGTCAAGCAGGTACTTTGCCCGAAACCACTACAGTAGTACTCAGGTGTATCTTACTTCTTAAATGTTAATGTTTGACTGTTTTAATAATTTATACGCTTCTTATACGTCTTCTTCAAATTCTTTATCAAAATGTTTTACTACTTAATAAATTAATATTTATGTAATTTCTATGTTATTGTGAATGCTTTTTATTTGTTCAAAAATAACATTGGTAATTAACAAACTTATTTTATAAATACTACATTTTAGTTTTTTTTCCCTAACTCTCAGTGAGCAAAGCCACTGGGTAATCAGCTAGTATTATATATTTTTTTCTTTTTAAAAATATTTTCATTTTGATGTTCATTCATATTTTTTTTGGGGTATTCCTAATTGTTTAATTAATCCATTGTTTTTCTAATTAGTGGGTCTTGACGCTAAAGTAGTTGCAGCCTTTACATGATTCAGTGGTGTTTGCCTGGGGTGTCTGCTCTGCTCATTATTAATCATTAATAAGATACAATGAAGGGAGCAAACTGCACAGAGAAAGGGTAAAATATAATTAAAGCTACTAAAGTGATTTAAGCATTTAAACCTATAGCAAAAGCAAAATGTTTGTAAATCTATATATATAAAATTCATTTCGCTTTGAAACGGAAATTACGTATGAGCGTTTGAACAGAAATTACGTATGACCACAGAGGAACAGGAAAAACATTTTTAATAAACTGATTCTTGCGAGAGAGCGAATGGTGACATAGCTCTGGCTGTAGCGTCATCAGGAATCGCTTGTACAGTGATCCCTCGCTATATCGCGCTTCGCCTTTTCGCGGCTTCACTCTAATCGCGGATTTTATATGTAAGCATATTTAAATATATATCGCAGATTTTTTGCTGTGTCGCGGATTTCTGAGGACAATGGGTCTTTTAATATTCTGGTACTTGCTTCCTCAGTTGGTTTGCCCAGTTGATTTTATACAAGGGACGCTATTGGCAGATGGCTGAGAAGCTACCCAACTTACTTTTCTCTTTCTCTCTCTTGCGCTTTCTCTGATCCTGATGTAGGGGGTGTGAGCAGGGGGGCTGTCGCACACCACCTAGACGATACGGACGCTCGTCTAAAAATGCTGAAAGATTATTTTTCAACGTTGCTACCTTCTGTGTGCAGCTGCTTAGTGAAGCTTCGCATACTTAAAAGCTCGAAGGGCACGTATTGATTTTTGCATGTTTGTTTTTCTCTGTCTCTCTATCTCTCTCTCTCTCTCTTTGCTCCTGACGGAGGGGGTGTGAGCTGCGCCTTCAACAGCTTTGTTGCCGCGGTGCTTCGCATACAGGCCCTATTGAATTTGTTTGCTTTCTCTGTCTTTATGACAGTCTCTGCTCCTGACAAAGCACTCCTTGAAGAGGAAGATATGTTTGCATTCTTTTAATTGTGAGACAGAACTGTCATCTCTGTCTTGTCATGGAGCACAGTTTTAAACTTTTGAAAAAGAGACAAATGTTTGTTTGCAGTGTTTGAATAACGTTCCCTGTTTCTCTACAACCTCCTGTGTTTCTGCGTAAATCTGGTGACCCAAGCACGACATATAAAAATAACCATATAAACATATAGTTTCTACTTCGCGGATTTTCTTATTTCGCGGGTGGGCTCTGGAACGCAACCCCCGCGATGGAGGAGGGATTACTGTACATTATTAGATGGAGGCCGTGCAGCACATTCGGCGGTGCAATTTCCATTAAACTTCACTCACGACGAAAATCCAATTTGCAACATACGCAAAGGCTCTGGAAAGGCAAATGTCTTGCAACATTCAAAGATAATAGTTTGGGATGAGTGCACCATGCCACATAAAAGATCTTATGAAGCCTTGAACGAACAATGCAAGATCTAGAGATCTACCAAAATAATGGGAGGTACTGTCGTTTACTCACAGGAGGTTTTCGTCAAACATTACCAGTTATTCCACGAGGGACACCAGCAGATGAACTCAACATGTTTTTAAAATCTCCCACGGTCAGTTATATGTTGCGTGGTTTCTCGGGTAGGGTACACCAAAAAATTTATACATTTATGCACGTAATGGGCAAACAAAAATGTAGGTATACCCTAAAGCACTGCAGTAGTACTCAATGTATCTTTACTTCTTAAATGTTAATGTTTATTGTTTAATAATTTATACGCTTCTTATATGTTGTTCAAATTCTTTTATCAAAATACCAGTAACGGCGCACAGTGAATACACTTTGACTTGAGCATTCATAGTATTCATCCTCTTTCTCTGTACGTTTAGCATTCGTTTGCTCAGAGGCTAATGTGCTTGCTGCTTCCTGAGCAGCTCTTCTTTACTCCACCCTAGCAGCCCACTGCTTCTTTTTCGTCGGGCTTCTTTTCGCATTAAAACTGATTAAGTTAGTTTTTGTGTTGCAATTACTTAGTATGTTTTCTTTAACATTTCACTTAATCTGGCACTTAAGGTCTTCAATCTGCCTCAAGAATTATTAGCGAAGGGTGTAGGAATGAGAACGGCGCCCGTACGCATTCGCGCACGGCCACCTGCTGCGCTCTGCCAAGAGTTGATTCTACAATAAAATAAAATAAAAATAAAAAGAGTGATAAAATCATCACCCCGAAAACGGATAGTAGACTGTCACATAGGTATATGTGTACCAAATTACAAGTCAATAGGGTGAAACGGTTTGCCAGCTACAGGTGATATAAAATCCTGGACAGACAAATGAACATATGAACGTATTATAGAAGAAGATTTTACTGTTAATAATTTTTATTTATCTGCAATGTGCTTCTTATATATTAGTTCATATTCTCATATGATAAAGATGTTAATAATGTTGTTTTGTATTGATTTCTGTGTTATTGTAAATGCTCTTTATTTGTTGAAAAAATAAAATTGCAATGAACAAACTTATTTTATAAATACAGTAATCCCTCCTCCATCGCGGGGGGTTGTGTTCCAGAGGCCACCCGCGAATAAGAAAATCCACGAAGTAGAAACCATATGTTTATATGGTTATTTTTTATATTGTCATGCTTGGGTCACAGATTTTGCGCAGAAACACAGGAGGTTGTAGAGAGACAGGAACGTTATTCAAACACTGCAAACAAACATTTGTCTCTTTTTCAAAAGTTTAAAACTGTGCTCCATGACAAGACAGAGATGACAGTTCTGTCTCACAATTAAAAGAATGCAAACATATCTTCCTCTTCAAAGGAGTGGGCGTGTCAGGAGCACAGAATGTCACATAGATAGAGAAAACAATTTCTAGCAAACAAATCAATAGGGCTGTTTGGCTTTTACGTATGCGAGAGCACCACGGCACAAAGCTGTTGAAGGCGGGCAGCTCACACCCCCCTCCGTCAGGAGCAGAGAGAGAGAGAGAGAGACAGAGTTTGTTTTTCAGTCAAAAATCAATACGTGCCTTCGAGCTTTTAAAGTATGCGAAGCACATGCAGCATGTCGTTTCAGGAAGCAGCTGCACAAAAGATAGCAACGTGAAGATAATCTTTCAGCATTTTTAGACGAGCGTCCGTATCGTCTAGGTGTGCTAACAGCCCCCCTGCTCAGGTCCCCAGTAAGTCAGGATCACAGAAAGTCAGTGCAAGAGAGAGAGAAAAGTATGCATCTAGCTTCTCAGCCATCTGCCAATAGCGTCCCTTGTATGAAATCAACTGGGCAAACCAACTGAGGAAGCATGTACCAGAAATTAAAAGACCCATTGTCGCAGCAGAAATCCGCGAACCAGCAAAAAATCCGCGATATATATGTTAAATATGCTTACATATAAAATCCGCGATGGAGTGAAGGCCGCGAAAGCGAAGCGCGATATAGCGAGGGATCACTGTACTGCATTTTATTTTTTTCCCTTGCACTCGGTGAGCGAAGCACTGGTAATCCGCTAGTGTTTTATGAAAGTTAAAAATCATGCTGCTGTGCTTTCTTAATGTAGAATAAGAGAAGAGAAAAAAATACCAGCTAATTAATTGAGATCAGTGTTATCAGTGGTCACTGATTATGAAATCTGGTTGAAGCAAAAACCTGAAGCCACGGTGGGCCCCGAGGAGCCGACTTTTGAGAACCCCTGGTTTATAGTATTCTTTGGACAGGTCCCAGTTCTTAAATCATAGGATGTTTTCAGAATGCCTAGTTAGGCAAGCTAGTTTGGTACTAACCGTATTTCCCCAAAAATAGGACCTACTCCGAAAATAGCCCTAGGCATGATTTTCAGGGCTGCTCTGCAATATAAGCCCTACTCCAAAAATAAGACCTAGTCAGGATTGGTCAGCTGAAAAGTAAGGCGCCTAATCCATGTTTAAACTTCACGCGATGCGTGTGCCCGAAACATCCATTAAATTCCGAGAACACCTTGCCACAATATCTCTGAAAAGGATGTTTAATGATTACATCCATCAGTTCAGGGATGCGCCCATTCTAGCAGCATCAGCGCAAGACAGAAACAAAATCTCTGGACGGGGCATCAGCTCATCACAAGGTGAACACAAGCACAAACATACACTAACGTCACCGTAGCTTCACCAAATCCCCAAACCCTTCATGTCTTTGGATGGAAAATGGAGCACACTGAGGAAACCCACCAGGAAAATATGCAAACTCCAGGCAGGATCACAAGGGGACGTGACTCCCTGCAAAACAGGCAGTGCTACCGCTCTGCCACCGTGCCACTCCATATGTGTAACTATTAGCTAAGTATCATTATTTAAACAAAGTATCGATTTTACCTGTAAAATGTAACATAGATATTTTTTAATGCATTTTCATCATGAAAGTGATATCAAGTTTAAGTCTAATAATTCTAAATGTGCATAGAGCCTGGAATATTATAAATTTTAATGTGTTCTGTGTGGTTATGCTGCTGTCCGGTCAGGAGGAAGCCTCAGAAGCACGTGAGCAATTTTAACAACTTGGTCGGTTTTAGATGACGTTTACGACGGTTTGCTTTAATGATAAAGTAAACTACGAGGTTAAAGCTGAAATTTCCACTTTAATCACAAATAGACATTTTTTATTATATTCTTATTTTTTTTCCCTCTGTGGCCTCAAATACGCCACTGTAACATTTCTGATGGTATTGTAAGGTACAAAAAAAAAATAGATGGCACAAAAGATGGTATGTGAGATTTTAAAATGTATCATGTCATTACTTTGCGGACTAATGCAACTCCTTTAATATCAAAGCATCACGAATGCATTTGTATGTCGGCATTTTGCTTCACCACATCGAAACCATTCATCAAACATCGAAGCGCGCACATCGACCCTGGAGGATCCTAAAAGAAGCTGGGGTAGCAAGAAATTCAGGCTGAAATTCAGGGTTGAGATTGTGGAGGAGTTATGACAATATTCCAGAAAGAACATGGGACATGACAGTATTTGGATAAAATTGTATATTGTTTTAACATGAAAGAAATATAAGATATCCCCTGAAAATAAGCCCTAGGTGCATCTTTGGATGAAAAATTAATATAAGACCATGTCTTATTTTTCGGGGGATACACAGTAGCTTGATGGAGTTTTTGTAAATGGCTGTTGTCGGCCAGTGGAAGGATGGGCTTGGAATCACTCAGACGTTTTGGGGCACTAACCGGGCTGTCCCTTTTATTTGGTTGCCAGACGAAGTGAACAAGTAGAGAGTTGAAAGAAACAAAAAAATCGTGCAAATGCACTGCTCCCTGGTCCGGGGTGCCTCCTTCTGTGAAGTTTAATTTTGTACTCCGCCATGCGGCTCACTCTGGTCTTCTGGCAAATGACGCCTCTCTTTAGGCTGTACATCTTTTATGGTGAAATGCCCGGAATGGGCAGGGCTAAGTGCCATTACTGGGTGGTATCTCAGAGCTGCGAGGGAAGAAGAGAAACAGGGCAAAGTCAGCAGTAGCCCCCCTCTCATCTCAGTGGATTATTACATACCTTTCCGGAGTCCTCCATTGCCCTTGCATGACATGGCCCTCATACAGAATTTTTTTTTCTTCTTTTCTCGGTTTATGATTGATTATAACCCAGGGTGTCTAACGAAATTTTTTGTGGTAAATGTGCAGAAAATCAGAGGTTGGGCAAATGCTTTTATTTTGTAACAAGCTCCACTGTTTGTATTTTCCAGGACTGCTATACATTCTTTTATTAGTCTGTGTTCCATCTTCTGCTATTTACTTTGTTTTTATAGTTATACATTCTACCTAGTCCGCGCATCTTTGTGTTTTATTATGTATTTGAGTTAATTCCAACCCCATCCTGATCACTGTCATTTTAGAGTTTAGTCAGCTTAAGCTTTGTCTGTGTACACCAACTTCTTCTGCATTGCAACCATGTGTACATGAGCTTATCTGTCAGGTCTAATTTGCCCTTTTATGAGTAACTGTAGATGTGTGCATGAATGTGCCCTTTGGTGGACTTGCATCCAATCGACGTTTACTTCCTAAATCAAACAGTATAAAGCAGCGATAGACACGGAAACTCTGCCTAGATAAGCAAGATGTTACATGTGAAAACAATTTTACTAAAGGGTACCATTTATAAATTTATCATTTTGTACTCTCCCACCCCCCCCACCCCCACCTTTTTTAGGTCAGTGTTGAGTTTTTTCCCCCCATCTTGTTAGCTGCTTCAACATGTTTGGCAGCTCTGTATAACTGTGTGGCTTTATACTGTAAGAGGTATTTCCCCTAGGCTACCTTTTTGAGGTGTATGATATTGTGAAAGTGTTTTCTGTTTGAAAATATGACACACTCCAGTGAAGGAGTGTAAGTTTTTGATGTGTTTTTGAGTATGCTGTATGGTCTGCTTTCAGTCACTGCCTTTATTGAATACAACTGTAATTTGAGATTTTGTTATATTGCTCACCATACACTGTTGGTTTTAGATTGTAAGATTTGATGTATGCAAAATATATACGCACAGTAATAAAACACAATCTTATTAATGCAGCACAATCACAAAACACAATCTGTTTAAAGCACCATACTAAATATTATATACCAGTAATGGCGCACTACACTTGACTTGAGCATTCATGGTATTCATCCTCTTTCTCTGTACGTTTAGCATTCGTTTGCTCAGAGGTTGATATGTTTGCTGCTTCCTGAGCAGCTCTTCTTTACTCCACCCTAGCGGCCTGCTGCTTCTCTTGTTTCGTCGGCATCTTTTCGCGTTAAAACTGATTAAGTTAGTTTTTGTGTTGCAATGCTTAGTACATTTTCTTTAATCTTTCACTTAATACTGGCACTTCATTCTTGATGGCAGATTGAAGACTTATTAGCGGACGGTGGGTAGGGAATAAGAACCGGCGCCCGTACGCATGCGCTGCCCTGCTGCATGCTGCCGAGAGTTGATTCTACAATAAAATAAAAATAAAAAGAGTAATAAAATCATCACCCCAAAGCGGATAGTAGACGTCACGTAGTATATGTGTACCAAATTTCAAGTCAATAGGTGAAACGGTTTGTGAGCTACAGGTGATTTAAATTCTGGACAGACAAACGAACAGCCACGGTACCGTATTATAGAAGAAGATTTCTTGAGAAAATCTTAGAAAATCCTTTTGATCAAATTAGAAAGTGGTACAGAAGTTCAACACCAGAATGTTTCCTGAATCACCAAACATTTTGCTAGCAAGCACCATTTAACATTTCAATGGTGTTCATTAACAGGGCTGTTGCAACTACATAGTATTTAAAAGAGTACATTATATGTGTTTTTCTTTTTAAAAATGGCACCACTGCTCTCTTTTTGGAATAGACAAACCCTCAAAATGCCTTCTGATTGTATAAATAGAGGTGATGAAATAACTGTATAAAAGACTACGGTACATACGTATCTTATTTAATCTAACTATAAATTACTAGAACCAGCATGTTTCTGTCCTTAAGTACTGTATACATGTATAATCTTTCTGTCAACTTTACAATAATCTTTAAAAACCTTTTGTAATGACTCAAATTGCAAGAGAAGTACTCCCCTAGCATGTATAATAATAAGCTTCTCATTGTCTTTGTCTCTTAATAACAACTATATTCTGAGCTTTTTCAGATAAGTGAAGTAAGGTAGTTAGATGTTTATAGTGCCAAAAAGTTAACGATGTGTTGCATGTTGACTAGCATATGCGAGAAGGAATATCACTGTCCTTGGTACATGTGACATTAATGACGCTATAAACTCATAAAGTCATGTATTTCATTAATTGTTGATTTTAATATCTAAATGTATTTAGTTGTTTTGATTTTCAAGAAAAAAATCAGGGTAACAAAAAATTTTAAAGAAACTTCCAAATTTCTTTTAACTTCTCATTCTGCATAATATCCCCATCTTTATTCATTGCAGCCTGAGAAAAACAATATCAGGGTTTTTGTTATACACTAATTGAATATTTCTGTTAATGTGTTTGAAATCAGCAAATTTCTTTACACTTGAACTGAGTGAAGGCCTCTTCTGTTCTTAACGTGTTTTTCATGCATTGCAATGTATAGCAACCATAATTTGAGCTGAAGGATTTAGATGAATATCATGTAATATTCTCCAAAATAAAATTGCCCTGATGATTGTTATTGCTGGTATACTTCTGTGTACTAGAGATCACTTAACCTAAACGTTTGAAAATTGAATGCATTTACAGCAGAAAACTGTTAAAGTAGGTGTTATTTCTTTCTGATGAATTTTTGTCCAGGTGGTAAGAGTAGGCAAACGGTGTATGTTGCTTCTGTTTTGTCCTTTAATGAATCACAGGCTGTCAGATCATATTTCACTATTTGAATATAGATGAAATGTATTTTATAAAGATATCATACAAAGACAGGAACTGATATTCTAA
>NC_041394.2:155497030-155499530 GCF_900747795.2 Erpetoichthys calabaricus | reverse complement strand
CAAAAGAATAAGAAATCAGGAAGGGGGCAAATAGTTTTTCACACCACTGTATATGGATATATATAGATATATGGATATAGATATATAGATATATATGGGGATATATATATATATATATATATATATATATGTATATATATATATATATAGATATATATAGATATAGATATATATAGATATATATATATATATATATAGATATATAGATATATCTCTATCTATATAGATATATAGATATATCTCTATCTATATAGATATATACAGTGGAACCTCGAGATACGATCACCTCTGTATACGAGAAATTCAAGATACGAGGAAAGTATGAGCAAAAAATTCAGATCTAAATCCGAGCCATGAGCCAGGCTGTGGGTATAGCTCGCGGCTTAGCGAGGGGGCGTGGTAGCAGTAGCGATCTGCGGTGTGGGCATTTCTCACCTAAGTGCACAGGTGGGAAACTGCCCACATCCATGATTGTTCCTGTGGCTGATGGGCTGCAGCTGCCATGTCCTCCCCGCATGTATAGAGAAGTGCGAGCCGGTTAAGGGGGAGAAGAAGTAAAAGAAAAGAGAGGAGAGAGAACGGAGGTTGCAGGAGGAGGCAGGAAGCAGCAGCAGTAGGAAGTCAGTGCGGGAGAGAGAGCGAGTGCAGGCTCGCGTGTAGCTGAATAGGCGAGCCAAACAGCTGAAGCAGGATGGTGTAGAGAAGGTCAGCTGCATTAAGAGTATCTCGCCTGTTGCAGAGCCCACATGGGAGAAGCAGGTGAGACGCTGACGCTAACAGAGAAGAAGCACCGGGAATTGTCATCTGCTTCCTGTTCACGTTTTAACCTCGTGTTAAAGGATTGTTATTCTTTGTTTTTTAAACCTCCACTTCACAACTGTTTTAAGGATTATTTATTTAAAGATTTATTGAATGCTCTACTGCACTTTGGACACCTGTTTTGATTCTTTTAATAATCAGTTATATTATTTACCAGTGTTATTTATTACAGGTAGACTACAGTATATACTATTTATCAGTGTTATTTGTTAGGAAAATTGATTTTTATGTTAATATTTTTGGGGTGCAGAACGGATTAACTGGATTTCCATTATTTTCAATGGGGAAGTTTGTTCTAGATACGAGAAATTCGCTATACAAGCTCAGTGCTGGAACGAATTAAACTCGTATCTAGAGGTTCCACTGTATATATAAAATAAAAAATTCTAAGCCTGAATGTGCAACGATTTTATGTCACGTTTTAAATCAGGCTTATTTTAAAACCTACATATATATGTTTGGTATCATTCTTTTCAGATTTTATCGAACTTTAATGTGATGTTGTTAGATTTTCAGGTTCTTATTCCGTTTTTAAATTATAAACTAAAAAATATCAAAAACTCACATCCCGCGAGATGAGACTTTGTGCCAAGAGATTTTGCCATGCCCGGGGCTGGAAATAAAAGTCAGAGAGTAGATGACAAAGTAGAACGTCATAGAGACAAGGCAGGGAAACAAAAGGACAGCCGCTGTACATTTACTTTTTAAAAAAATTGTACTTCTAAGAGTAGTTTTACTGCACCATACTTTTTACTTTTACTTGAGTACATTTGTGAAGAAGAAACGCTACTCTTACTCCACTACATTGGGTAACACTCAAACCGTTACTTTTTTTCCATTAGATACGCTATATTTTTGCCAGAGAGAAGCTGCCAGTGGATCTACTGCATGACTGTTTCACCAATCAAACGTAGCAATAATAATCACAAGACTCCGAATCACAAATCAGACGTAGCCATGCAGTCACATGACCACATACAAACTGTGGCGGCATAGCGGCACAAACTCCTCACAGACAGCGGACAGGGAAAGAAAGAATACAAATGGAACCTCGGTTTGCGAGCATAATTCGTTCCCGGAAACGTGCTCGCAATCCAAAGCATTTGTATATCAAAGCGAATTTCCCCATAAGAAATAATGGAAACTCAGATGATTTGTTCCACAACCCAAAACTATTCGTATAAAAATGATTAATACAAAATATAAAGTAAAAATACATAAAACAAATTAATCTGCACTTTACCTTTGAAAAGGATCATGGCTGGTGTGAGTGAGTTTCTGAACTCTTGTGGAATTTCACGCAACGGGATGACACGCAGAAGAGCATCCTGAAGCAACCGCACGCACCCAGCGCTGTAGCAGTTCACCGTAAAAGCGAATCTGAAAAGTTCACGGTCATGCTATTAACACCTGCCATTGATGGGTGATACAAGGAACAAGGAAAATTATAAATGCGCAGGGCATAGTATTACCTGGCCACTAACCTGGGCATAACCCTGCCTGACTGCTTTGTCTGTGTATAGGAGAGTGGCAGATCCCGCTACAATAAATAACCGCACTGTTCCTGTTTCAAGCTGAATAAAGATGGTGTCGCTAAAGTATTGAGAGTCCGCTTCGTATTTTGGTGTGCAAGACGGGGACTCGCACGTCACAGCGCACACACGTGGTCACAATGCTGTAG